>NW_026986637.1:312500-565000 GCF_031307605.1 Tribolium castaneum | reverse complement strand
AAAGTCTTCAGAGTTGTTTTTAGTACTAAATTTGCTTATATGCAAGCCCTTAATTAAGGTAACAGTTTTTTGGTTTCTTGCTTATATCTCGAAAACAGTTACTCCTATCAATTTTTATCTTTTTACTAAAATTAAAGCTGATAAAATTTCCTACAAAATAGTAATTTGCATTTTTCATGTAGGACTAACCATAAGCGAGATATAAGTTTGAAAATAATTAATATTTAAAAAAAAAGTGTTTTAACAGAAAATGTCTTGTGATTTAAAATACACTTAATTTATTGGGTCTAATACTTTATTAGAAGAAAAAGGAGGTGACAGAAATGTCACTGAAGTTTTTAGAGTCGTTTGTAAATGATGCATTTTCGTCTTCGTCTCAAACATTGAAAACTGAATTACATTTTTGTTCAGTAACTGTAACAGTTTTCACTTTGGTTTTTTGCTTATATCTCGAAAACATTTACTCTAATCAATTTTTATCTTTCTTTCAAAATTAAAGCTGATAAAATTTCCTACAAAATAGTTACATGCATTTCTTTTGTAGAACATACCGTAAGCGAGTTAAAGAGTTAGATATAAATAATCTTTAACAAAAATTTGCTTTAAAATTTAATGTTTGAAAAACTGAAATTAAACTAAATTAATTGTGTCTAACACTTTAGTAGAGGAAAATGGAAAAAACATAAAAGTCACTAAAGGTTTCAGAGTCGTCTTTAGTCGTCATATTAATAACAATAACATTAATAATAATAATGCTAATAGTACTATATTTGCTTATATGCAAGCGCTTAATTAAGGTAACAGTTTTTTGGTTTCCTGCTTATATCTCGAAAACAGTTACTCCTATCAATTTTTATCTTTTTACTAAAATTAAAGCTGATAAAATTTCCTACAAAATAGTAATTTGCATTTTTCATGTAGGACTAACCATAAGCGAGATATAAGTTTGAAAATAATTAATATTTAAAAAAAAAGTGTTTTAACAGAAAATGTCTTGGGATTTAAAATACACTTAATTTATTGGGTCCAATAGTTTATTAGAAGAAAAAGGAGGTGACATAAAAGTCACTGAAGTCTTCAGAGTCGATTTTAAATGCTGCATTTTCGTCTTCGTCTCAAACATTGACAACTGAATTACATTTTTGTTCAGTAACAGTTACAGTTTTCTTATTGGTTTTTTGCTTATATCTCGAAAACTGTTACTCCTATCAATTTTTATCTTTATTCCGAAATTAAAGCTGATAAAATTTCCTACAAAATAGTAATTTGCATTTTTCATGTAGGACTAACCATAAGCGAGATATAAGTTTGATAATAACTAATATTTAAAAAAAAGTGCTTTAACAGAACATGTCTTGTGATTTAAAATACACTTAATTTATTGGGTCCAATACTTTATTAGAAGAAAAAGGAGGTGACATAAAAGTCACTGAAGTCTTCAGAGTCGATTTTAAATGCTGCATTTTCATCTTCGTCTCAAACATTGAAAACTGAATTACATTTTTGCTCAGTAACAGTTACAGTTTTCTTATTGGTTTTTTGCTTATATCTCGAAAACTGTTACTCCTATCAATTTTTATCTTTCTTTCAAAATTAAAGCTGATAAAATTTCCTACAAAATCGTTATTTGCATTTTTCTTGTAGGACCAACCATAAGCGAGTTATAGAGTTGGATATAAATAATCTTTAACAAAAATTTGCTTTAAAATAAAATGTTTGAAAAACCAATATTAAACTAAATTAATTGGGTCTAACACTTTAGTAGAGAAAAAAAAAGACATAAAGTCACCAAAGTCTTCAGAGTTGTTTTTTGTACTAAATTTGCTTATATGCAAGCGCTTAATTAACGTAACAGTTTTTTGGTTTCTTGCTTATATCTCGAAAACAGTTACTCCTATCAATTTTTATCTTTCTACTAAAATTAAAGCTGATAAAATTTCCCACAAAATAGTAATTTGCATTTTTCATGTAGGACTAACCATAAGCGAGATATAAGTTTGAAAATAATTAATATTTGAAAAAAAAGTGTTTTAACAGAAAATGTCTTGGGATTTAAAATACACTTAATTTATTGGGTCCAATACTTTATTAGAAGAAAAAGGAGGTGACATAAAAGTCACTGAAGTCTTCAGAGTCGATTTTAAATGCTGCATTTTCGTCTTCGTCTCAAACATTGAAAACTGAATTACATTTTTGTTCAGTAAGAGTTACAGTTTTCTTATTGGTTTTTTGCTTATATCTCAAAAACTGTTACTCCTATCAATTTTTATCTTTTTTCCAAAATTGAAGCTGATAAAATTTCCAACAAAATCGTTATTTGCATTTTTCTTGTAGGACCAACCATAAGCGAGTTATAGAGTTGGATATAAATAATCTTTAACAAAAATTTGCTTTAAAATAAAATGTTTGAAAAACCGATATTAAACTAAATTAATTGGGTCTAACACTTTAGTAGAGGAAAAAGGAGAAGACATAAAGTTACCAAAGTCTTCAGAGTTGTTTTTAGTACTAAATTTGCTTATATGCAAGCGCTTAATTAACGTAACAGTTTTTTGGTTTCTTGCTTATATCTCGAAAACAGTTACTCCTATCAATTTTTATCTTTTTACTAAAATTAAAGCTGATAAAATTTCCTACAAAATAGTAATTTGCATTTTTCATGTAGGACTAACCATAAGCGAGATATAAGTTTGAAAATAATTAATATTTAAAAAAAAGTGTTTTAACAGAAAACGTCTTGGGATTTAAAATACACTTAATTTATTGGGTCCAATAGTTTATTAGAAGAAAAAGGAGGTGACATAAAAGTCACTGAAGTCTTCAGAGTCGATTTTAAATGCTGCATTTTCGTCTTCGTCTCAAACATTCAAAACTGAATTACATTTTTGTCCAGTAACAGTTACAGTTTTCTTATTGGTTTTTTGCTTATATCTCGAAAACTGTTATTCCAATTAATTTTTATCTTTATTTCAAAATTAATGCTGATAAAATTTCCTACAAAATCGTTATTTGCATTTTTCATGTAGGACCAACCATAAGCGAGTTATAGAGTTGGAAATAAATAATATTTATCTACGATCATCAAATAATATAACCATTACTGTTGAGAAAGTTCCACTGTAAATTTTCATTTTATCCATCGACAAATTAAAAGAAGTCTCTGATTGGTTTTCACCCATGGGTAAAATTGACAGAATTTTTTATCCATTGGGATTGGAACCAATCAAAATTGAAAATATTGGAATTTTATCTGTTCCACCACTTTTATGTTGGCAATTGTGTGCCGTAACCGCAGCAATATAACCAAACAAGCCAAATCAGCTGACAACAAAAACAAACAGCTAATTATTTAGTCGGAACTAGTAGTGAAATCTGTGATTGTTCAAGCAGTTTTTTGTGACAGAAAGTTATTTAAAATGTTGGAAGAAGAGAATGAAATGACCTGCACGCCACCTGACATTCGCAATATCGCAACGAGTGCAATAGAAAATCTTCTACCACAAAAATCGCGGCACAAATATGAGTGTGTTTATGAAAGGTTTTTAAAATGGCGCGCAGAAAAAAATACAACTTCTTTTTCTGAAAATATTATATTAAGTTATTTTGTGATGCTTGCAGAAAAGTATTCATCTTCTTCTCTTTGGAGTTACTACTCAATGCTTAAAAGTACGATAGTCATTCGTCACGATATACATATTGAGAACTATAAAAAACTTCAAGCATTTTTGAAGCGCAAATCTGAGACATACAAACCTAAAAAATCGAAAACTTTATCTTCGGAAAATATAAAAGAATTTATCGAGAAGGCACCAGATGAAAAATATCTTGTAACGAAGGTAAAAAACACAAACTGTTATATACAAATTATTAAATACCTGCATTTCTTCAAGGTGGCTGTAATAATGGGTATAATGGGTGCCTGCAGATCTCAAGAATTGCATGCAATGAAACTAGAGCACATCGATGATTTAGATCGAGCTTTGCCTGTCAAAATTCCCGATACCAAAAGTTACTCCTATCAATTTTTATCTTTTTACTAAAATTAAAGCTGATAAAATTTCCTACAAAATAGTTATTTGCATTTTTCTTGTAGGACCAAGCATAAGCGAGTTATAGAGATGGATATAAATAATATTTAACAAAAATTTGCTTTAAAATAAAATGTTTGAAATACTGAAATTAAACTAAATTAATTGTGTCTAACACTTTAGTCGTCATATTAATAACAATAACATTAATAATAATAATACTAATAGTACTAAATTTGCTTATATGCAAGCGCTTAATTAAGGCAACAGTTTCTTGCTTATATCTCGAAAACAGTTACTCCTATCAATTTTTATTTTTTTACAAAAATTAAAGCTGATAAAATTTCCTACAAAATAGTTATTTGCATTTTTTATGTAGGACTAACCATAAGCGAGATATAAGTTTGAAAATAATTAATATTTAAAAAAAAGTACTTTGACAGAAAATGTCTTGTGATTTATAATACACTTAATTTATTGGGTCCAATATTTTATTAGAAAAAGGAGGTGACATAAAAGTCACTGAAGTCTTCAGAGTCGTTTTTAAATGCTGCATTTTTGTCTTAGTCTCAAATATTGAAAACTGATTTACATTTTTGTTCAGTAACAGTTACAGTTTTCTTATTGGTTTTTTGCTTATATCTCGAAACCAGTTACTCCTATCAATTTTTACCTTTTTTTCAAAACTAAAGCTGATAAAATTTCCTACAAAATAGTTAATTGCATTTTTTTTGTAAGACCAACCATAAGCGAGTTATAGTGTTGGATATAAATAATCATTAACAAAAATTTGCTTTAAAATAAAATGTTTGAAAAACCGAAATTAAACTAAATAAATTGAGTCTAACACTTTAGTATAGGAAAAAAGAGAAGACATAAAAGTCACCAAAGTCTTGAGAGTCGTTTTTAGTCGTCATATTAATAACAATAACATTAATAATAATAATAATACTAATATTACTAAATTTGCTTATATGCAAGCGCTTAATTAAGATAACAGTTTCTTGCTTATATCTCGAAAACAGTTACTCCTATCAATTTTTATCTTTTTACTAAAATTAAAGCTGATAAAATTTCCTACAAAATATTTATTTGCATTTTTCATGTAGAACTAACCATAAGCGAGATATAAGTTTGAAAATAATTAATAATTAAAAAAAAGTGTTTTAACAGAAAATGTCTTGTGATTTAAAATACACTTAATTTATTGGGTCCAATACTTTATTAGAAGAAAAAGGAGGTGACATAAAAGACACTGAAGTCTTCAGAGTCGTTTTTAAATGCTGCATTTTCGTCTTCGTCTCAAACATTGAAAACTGAATTACATTTTTTTCAGTAACTGTAACAGTTTTCACTTTGGTTTTTTGCTTATATCTCGAAAACACCAAAATAGTTATTTACATTTTTCTTGTAGGACCAAGCATAAGCAAGTTATAGAGTTGGATATAAATAATATTAAACAAAAATTTGCTTTAAAATAAAATGTTTGAAAAACTGAAATTAAACTAAATTAATTGTGTCTAACACTTTAGTAGAGGAAAAAGAAGGAGACATAAAAGTCCCTTAAGTCTTAGAGTTGTCTTTAGTCGTCATATTAATAACAATAACATTTATAATAACAATACTAATAGTACTAAATTTGCTTATATGCAAGCGCTTAATTAAGGTAACAGTTTTTTTGTTTTTTGCTTATATCTCGAAAACAGTTACTCCTATCAATTTTTACTTTTTCACCAAAATTAAAGGTGATAAAATTTCCTACAAAATAGTTATTTGCATTTTTCATGTAGAACTAACCATAAGCGAGATATAAGTTTGAAAATAATTAATAATTAAAAAAAAGTGTTTTAACAGAAAATGTCTTGTGATTTAAAATACACTTAATTTATTGGGTCCAATACTTTATTAGAAAAATAAGGAGGTGACATAAAAGTCACTGAAGTTTTCAGAGTCGTTTTTAAATGCTGCATTTTTGTCTTCGTCTCAAACATTGAAAACTGTGTTACATTTTTGTTCAGTAACAGTTACAGTTTTCTTATTGGTTTTTTGCTTATATCTCGAAAACCGTTACTCCTATCAAATTTTATCTTTTTTTCAAAATTAAAGCTGATAAAATTTCCAACAAAATAGTTATTTACATTTTTCTTGTTGGACCAAGCATAAACGAGTTATAGAGTTGGATATAAATAATATTTAACAAAAATTTGCTTTAAAATAAAATGCTTGAAAAACCGGAATTAAACTAAATTAATTGTGTCTCACACTTTAGTAGAGAAAAAAGAAAAAGATATAAGAGTCACCAAAGTCTTCAGAGTCGTTTTTAGTCGTCATATTAATAACAATAACATTAATAATAATAATACTAATAGTACTAAATCTGCTTATATGCAAGCGCTTTATTAAGGTAACAGTTTTTTGGTTTCTTGCTTATATCTCGAAAACAGTTACTCCTATCAATTCTTATCTTTTTACTAAAATTAAAGCTGATAAAATTTCCTACGAAATAGTTATTTGCATTTTTCTTGTAGGACCAAGCATAAGCGAGTTATAGAGATGGATTTAAATAATATTTAACAAAAATTTGCTTTAAAATAAAATGTTTGAAATACTGAAATTAAACTAAATTAATTGTGTCTAACACTTTAGTAGAGGAAAAAGAAGAAGACATAAAAGTCACTAAAAATTTCAGAGTCGTCTTTAATCGTCATATTAATAACAATAACATTAATAATAATAATACTAATAGTACTAAATTTGCTTATATGCAAACGCTTAATTAAGTTAACAGTTTTTTGGTTTCTTGCTTATATCTCGAAAACAGTTACTCCTATCAATTTTTATCTTTTCACTAAAATTAAAGCTGATAAAATTTCCAACAAAATAGTTATTTGCATTTTTCATGTAGGACTAACCATAAGCGAGATGTAAGTTTGAAAATAATCAATATTTAAAAAAAAAGTGCTTTAACAGAAAATGTCTTGTGATTTAAAATACACTTAATTTATTGAGTCCAATACTTTATTAGAAAAAAAAAAAGGTGACTTAAAAGTCACTGAAGTTTTCAGAGTCGTTTTTAAATGCTGCATTTTCGTCTTCGTCTCAAACATTGAAAACTGAATTACATTTTTGTTCAGTAACGGTTACAGTTTTCACTTTGGTTTTTTGCTTATATCTCGAAAACAGTTACTCCTATAAATTTTTATCTTTTCTTCAAAATTAAAGCAGATAAAATTTCCTACAAAATAGTTTTTAGCATTTTTTTTGTAGGACCAACCATAAGCGAGTTATAGAGTTGGATATAAATAATCTTTAAGAAAAATTTGCTTTAAAATAAAATGTTTGAAAAACTGAAATTAAACTAATTTAATTGTGTCTAACACATTAGTAGAAGAAAAAGAAGAAGACATAAAAGTCACTAAAGGTTTCAAAGTTGTCTTTAATCGTCATATTAATAACAATAACATTAATAATAATAATACTAATAGTACTAAATTTGCTTATATGCAAGCGCTTTATTAAGGTAACAGTTTTTTGGTTTCTTGCTTATATCTCGAAAACAGTTACTCCTATCAGTTTTTATCTTTTTACTAAAATTAAAGCTGATAAAATTTCCTACAAAATAGTTATTTGCATTTTTCATGTAAGACTAACCATTAGCGAGATATATGATTGAAAATAATTAATATTTAAAAAAAAGTGCTTTAACAGAAAATGTCTTGTGATTTAAAATACACTTAATTTATTGGGTCTAATACTTTAACAGAAGAAGAAGAAAGTGACATAAAAGTCACTGAAGTCTTCAGAGTCGTTTTTAAATGCTGCAGTTTCGTCTTCGTCTCAAACATTGAAAACTGAATTACATTTTGGTTCAGTAACAGTCACAGTTTTCTTATTGGTTTTTTGCTTATATCTCGAAAACAGTTACTCCTATCAATTTTTATTTTTTTTTCAAAATTAAAGCTGATAAAATTTCCTACAAAATAGTTATTTGCATTTTTCTTGTAGGACCAAGCATAAACCAGTTATAGAGTTGGATATAAATAATATTTAACAAAAATTTGCTTTAAAATAAAATGCTTGAAAAACCGGAATTAAACTAAATTAATTGTGTCTAACACTTTAGTAGAGGAAAAAGGAGAAGACATAAAAGTCACTAAATGTTTCAGAGTCGTCTTTAGTCGTCATATTATTAACAAAAACATTAATAATAATAATACTAATAGTACTAAATTTGCTTATATGCAAACGCTTAATTAAGGTAACAGTTTTTTGGTTTCTTGCTTATATCTCGAAAACAGTTACTCCTATCAATTTTTATCTTTTTTTTAAAATTAAAGCTGATAAAATTTCCTACAAAATAGTTATTTGCATTTTTTTGTAGGACCAACCATAAGCGAGTTATAGAGTTGGATATAAATAATCTTTAACAAAAATTTGCTTTAAAATAAAATGTTTGAAAAACCGAAATTAAACTAAATTAAGACTAACACTTTAGTAGAGGAAAAAGGAGAAGACATAAAAGTCACCAAAGTCTTGAGAGTCGTTTTTAGTCGTCATATTAATAACAATAACATTAATAATAATAATAATACTAATATTACTAAATTTGCTTATATGCAAGCGCTTAATTAAGGTAACAGTTTTTTAGTTTCTTGCTTATATCTCGAAAACAGTTACTCCTATTAATTTTTATCTTTTTACTAAAATTAAAGCTGATAAAATTTCCTACAAAATAGTAATTTGCATTTTTCATGTAGGACTAACCATAAGCGAGATATAAGATTGAAAATAATTAATATTTAAAAAAAAAGTGCTTTAACAGAAAATGTCTTGTGATTTAAAATACACTTAATTTAATGGGTCCAATACTTTATTAGAAGAAAAAGGAGAAGACATAAAAGTCACTGAAGTCTTCAGAGACGATTTTAAATGCTGCATTTTCGTCTTTGTCTCAAACATTGAAAACTGAATTACATTTTTGTTCAGTAACAGTTACAGTTTTCTTATTGGTTTTTTGCTTATATCTCGAAAATAGTTACTTCTATCAATTTTTATCTTTCTTTCAAAATTAAAGCTGATAAAATTTTCTACAAAATAGTTATTCGCATTTTTTTTGTAGGACCAACCATAACCGAGTTATAGAGTTGGATATAAATAATCTTTAACAAAAATTTGCTTTAAAATAAAATGTTTGAAAAACCGAAATTAAACTAAATTAATTGTGTCTAACACTTTAGTAGAAGAAAAAGGAGAAGACATAAAAGTCACCAAAGTCTTCAGAGTTGTTTTTAGTACTAAATTTGCTTATATGCAAGCCCTTAATTAAAGTAACAGTTTTTTGGTTTCTTGCTTATATCTCGAAAACAGTTACTCCTATCAATTTTTATCTTTTCACTAAAATTAAAGCTGATAAAATTTCCTACAAAACAGTTGTTTGCATTTTTCATGTAGGACTAACCATAAGCGTGATTTTAAATTACAAGACATTTTCTGTTAAAGCACATTTTTTTTTAAATATTATTTATTTTCAAACTTATATCTCGCTTATGGTTAGTCCTACATGAAAAATGCAAATAACTATTTTGTAGGAAATTTTATCAGCTTTAATTTTAGTGAAAAGATACAAATTGATAGGAGTAACTGTTTTTGAGGTATAAGCAAGAAACCAAAAAACTGTTACTTTAATTAAGGGCTTGCATATAAGCAAATTTAGTACTAAAAACCACTCTGAAGACTTTGGTAACTTTTATGTCTTCTCCTTTTTCTTCTAATAAAGTATTGGACCCAATTAATTTAGTTTAATTTCGGTTTATCAAACATTTTATTTTAAAGCAAATTTTTCTTAAAGATTATTTATATCCAACTCTATAACTCGCTTATGTTTGGTCCTACAAAAAAAATTCTAAAAACTATTTTGTAGGAAATTTTATCAGCTTTAATTTTGAAGAAAAAATAAAAATTTATAGGAGTCACTGTTTTCGAGATATAAGCAAAAAACCAAAGTGAAAATTGTAACCGTTACTGAACAAAAATGTAATTCACTTTTCAATGTTTGAGACGAAGACGAAACTGCAGCACTTAAAAACGACTCTGAAAACTTCAGTGACTTTTAATTCACCTCCTTTTTTTTCTAATAAAGTATTGGACTCAATAAATTAAGTGTATTTAACCATAAGCGAGATATAAGTTTGAAAATAATTAATAATTAAAAAAAAGTGTTTTAACAGAAAATGTCTTGTGATTTAAAATACACTTAATTTATTGGGTCCAATACTTTATTAGAAAAATAAGGAGGTGACATAAAAGTCACTGAAGTTTTCAGAGTCGTTTTTAAATGCTGCATTTTTGTCTTCGTCTCAAACATTGAAAACTGTGTTACATTTTTGTTCAGTAACAGTTACAGTTTTCTTATTGGTTTTTTGCTTATATTTCGAAAACAGTTACTCCTATCAAATTTTATCTTTTTTTCAAAATTAAAGCTGATAAAATTTCCAACAAAATAGTTATTTACATTTTTCTTGTAGGACCAAGCATAAACGAGTTATAGAGTTGGATATAAATAATATTTAACAAAAATTTGCTTTAAAATAAAATGCTTGAAAAACCGGAATTAAACTAAATTAATTGTGTCTCACACTTTAGTAGAGAAAAAAGAAAAAGATATAAGAGTCACCAAAGTCTTCAGAGTCGTTTTTAGTCGTCATATTAATAACAATAACATTAATAATAATAATACTAATAGTACTAAATCTGCTTATATGCAAGCGCTTTATTAAGGTAACAGTTTTTTGGTTTCTTGCTTATATCTCGAAAACAGTTACTCCTATCAATTCTTATCTTTTTACTAAAATTAAAGCTGATAAAATTTCCTACGAAATAGTTATTTGCATTTTTCTTGTAGGACCAAGCATAAGCGAGTTATAGAGATGGATTTAAATAATATTTAACAAAAATTTGCTTTAAAATAAAATGTTTGAAATACTGAAATTAAACTAAATTAATTGTGTCTAACACTTTAGTAGAGGAAAAAGAAGAAGACATAAAAGTCACTAAAAATTTCAGAGTCGTCTTTAATCGTCATATTAATAACAATAACATTAATAATAATAATACTAATAGTACTAAATTTGCTTATATGCAAACGCTTAATTAAGTTAACAGTTTTTTGGTTTCTTGCTTATATCTCGAAAACAGTTACTCCTATCAATTTTTATCTTTTCACTAAAATTAAAGCTGATAAAATTTCCAACAAAATAGTTATTTGCATTTTTCATGTAGGACTAACCATAAGCGAGATGTAAGTTTGAAAATAATCAATATTTAAAAAAAAAGTGCTTTAACAGAAAATGTCTTGTGATTTAAAATACACTTAATTTATTGAGTCCAATACTTTATTAGAAAAAAAAAAGGTGACTTAAAAGTCACTGAAGTTTTTTGAGTCGTTTTTAAATGCTGCATTTTCGTCTTCGTCTCAAACATTGAAAACTGAATTACATTTTTGTTCAGTAACGGTTACAGTTTTCACTTTGGTTTTTTGCTTATATCTCGAAAACAGTTACTCCTATAAATTTTTATCTTTTCTTCAAAATTAAAGCAGATAAAATTTCCTACAAAATAGTTTTTAGCATTTTTTTTGTAGGACCAACCATAAGCGAGTTATAGAGTTGGATATAAATAATCTTTAAGAAAAATTTGCTTTAAAATAAAATGTTTGAAAAACTGAAATTAAACTAATTTAATTGTGTCTAACACATTAGTAGAAGAAAAAGAAGAAGACATAAAAGTCACTAAAGGTTTCAAAGTTGTCTTTAATCGTCATATTAATAACAATAACATTAATAATAATAATACTAATAGTACTAAATTTGCTTATATGCAAGCGCTTTATTAAGGTAACAGTTTTTTGGTTTCTTGCTTATATCTCGAAAACAGTTACTCCTATCAGTTTTTATCTTTTTACTAAAATTAAAGCTGATAAAATTTCCTACAAAATAGTTATTTGCATTTTTCATGTAAGACTAACCATTAGCGAGATATATGATTGAAAATAATTAATATTTAAAAAAAAGTGCTTTAACAGAAAATGTCTTGTGATTTAAAATACACTTAATTTATTGGGTCTAATACTTTATCAGAAGAAGAAGAAAGTGACATAAAAGTCACTGAAGTCTTCAGAGTCGTTTTTAAATGCTGCAGTTTCGTCTTCGTCTCAAACATTGAAAACTGAATTACATTTTGGTTCAGTAACAGTCACAGTTTTCTTATTGGTTTTTTGCTTATATCTCGAAAACAGTTACTCCTATCAATTTTTATTTTTTTTTCAAAATTAAAGCTGATAAAATTTCCTACAAAATAGTTATTTGCATTTTTCTTGTAGGACCAAGCATAAACCAGTTATAGAGTTGGATATAAATAATATTTAACAAAAATTTGCTTTAAAATAAAATGCTTGAAAAACCGGAATTAAACTAAATTAATTGTGTCTAACACTTTAGTAGAGGAAAAAGGAGAAGACATAAAAGTCACTAAATGTTTCAGAGTCGTCTTTAGTCGTCATATTATTAACAAAAACATTAATAATAATAATACTAATAGTACTAAATTTGCTTATATGCAAACGCTTAATTAAGGTAACAGTTTTTTGGTTTCTTGCTTATATCTCGAAAACAGTTACTCCTATCAATTTTTATCTTTTTTTCAAAATTAAAGCTGATAAAATTTCCTACAAAATAGTTATTTGCATTTTTTTGTAGGACCAACCATAAGCGAGTTATAGAGTTGGATATAAATAATCTTTAACAAAAATTTGCTTTAAAATAAAATGTTTGAAAAACCGAAATTAAACTAAATTAAGACTAACACTTTAGTAGAGGAAAAAGGAGAAGACATAAAAGTCACCAAAGACTTGAGAGTCGTTTTTAGTCGTCATATTAATAACAATAACATTAATAATAATAATAATACTAATATTACTAAATTTGCTTATATGCAAGCGCTTAATTAAGGTAACAGTTTTTTAGTTTCTTGCTTATATCTCGAAAACAGTTACTCCTATTAATTTTTATCTTTTTACTAAAATTAAAGCTGATAAAATTTCCTACAAAATAGTAATTTGCATTTTTCATGTAGGACTAACCATAAGCGAGATATAAGATTGAAAATAATTAATATTTAAAAAAAAAGTGCTTTAACAGAAAATGTCTTGTGATTTAAAATACACTTAATTTAATGGGTCCAATACTTTATTAGAAGAAAAAGGAGAAGACATAAAAGTCACTGAAGTCTTCAGAGACGATTTTAAATGCTGCATTTTCGTCTTTGTCTCAAACATTGAAAACTGAATTACATTTTTGTTCAGTAACAGCTACAGTTTTCTTATTGGTTTTTTGCTTATATCTCGAAAATAGTTACTTCTATCAATTTTTATCTTTCTTTCAAAATTAAAGCTGATAAAATTTTCTACAAAATAGTTATTCGCATTTTTTTTGTAGGACCAACCATAACCGAGTTATAGAGTTGGATATAAATAATCTTTAACAAAAATTTGCTTTAAAATAAAATGTTTGAAAAACCGAAATTAAACTAAATTAA
The DNA here is from genome assembly GCF_031307605.1 of Tribolium castaneum. NCBI lineage: Eukaryota > Metazoa > Arthropoda > Insecta > Coleoptera > Tenebrionidae > Tribolium > Tribolium castaneum. Next base: position 551,381 of record NW_026986637.1, on the reverse strand, counting down.
TTGTGTCTAACACTTTAGTAGAAGAAAAAGGAGAAGACATAAAAGTCACCAAAGTCTTCAGAGTTGTTTTTAGTACTAAATTTGCTTATATGCAAGCCCTTAATTAAAGTAACAGTTTTTTGGTTTCTTGCTTATATCTCGAAAACAGTTACTCCTATCAATTTTTATCTTTTCACTAAAATTAAAGCTGATAAAATTTCCTACAAAACAGTTGTTTGCATTTTTCATGTAGGACTAACCATAAGCGTGATTTTAAATTACAAGACATTTTCTGTTAAAGCACATTTTTTTTAAATATTATTTATTTTCAAACTTATATCTCGCTTATGGTTAGTCCTACATGAAAAATGCAAATAACTATTTTGTAGGAAATTTTATCAGCTTTAATTTTAGTGAAAAGATACAAATTGATAGGAGTAACTGTTTTCGAGGTATAAGCAAGAAACCAAAAAACTGTTACTTTAATTAAGGGCTTGCATATAAGCAAATTTAGTACTAAAAACCACTCTGAAGACTTTGGTAACTTTCATGTCTTCTCCTTTTTCTTCTACTAAAGTGTTAGACACAATTAATTTAGTTTAATTTCGGTTTTTCAAACATTTTATTTTAAAGCAAATTTTTGTTAAAGATTATTTATATCCAACTCTATAACTCGCTTATGGTTGGTCCTACAAAAAAAATGCGAATAACTATTTTGTAGAAAATTTTATCAGCTTTAATTTTGAAAGAAAGATAAAAATTGATAGGAGTAACAGTTTTTGAGATATAAGCAAAAAACCAATAAGAAAACTGTAACTGTTACTGAACAAAAATGTAATTTAGTTTTCAATGTTTGAGACGAAAACGAAAATGCAGCATTTAAAATCGACTCTAAAGACTTCAGTGACTTTTATGTCACCTCCTTTTTCTTCTAATAAAGTATTGGACCCAATTAATTTAGTTTAATTTCGGTTTATCAAACATTTTATTTTAAAGCAAATTTTTCTTAAAGATTATTTATATCCAACTCTATAACTCGCTTATGGTTGGTCCTACAAAAAAAATTCTAAAAACTATTTTGTAGGAAATTTTATCAGCTTTAATTTTGAAGAAAAAATAAAAATTTATAGGAGTCACTGTTTTCGAGATATAAGCAAAAAACCAAAGTGAAAATTGTAACCGTTACTGAACAAAAATGTAATTCACTTTTCAATGTTTGAGACGAAGACGAAACTGCAGCACTTAAAAACGACTCTGAAAACTTCAGTGACTTTTAAGTCACCTCCTTTTTTTTCTAATAAAGTATTGGACTCAATAAATTAAGTGTATTTTAAATCACAAGACATTTTCTGTTAAAGCACTTTTTTTTTAAATATTGATTATTTTTAAACTTATATCTCGCTTATGGTTAGTCCTACATGAAAAATGCAAATAACTATTTTGTTGGAAATTTTATCAGCTTTAATTTTAGTAAAAATATAAAAATTGATAGGAGTAACTGTTTTCGAGATATAAGCAAGAAACCAAAAAACTATTAACTTAATTAAGCGTTTGCATATAAGCAAATTTAGTACTATTAGTATTATTATTATTAATGTTATTGTTATTAATATGACGATTAAAGACGACTCTGAAATTTTTAGAGACTTTTATGTCTTCTTCTTTTTCCTCTACTAAAGTGTTAGACACAATTAATTTAGTTTAATTTCAGTATTTCAAACATTTTATTTTAAAGCAAATTTTTGTTAAATATTATTTAAATCCATCTCTATAACTCGCTTATGCTTGGTCCTACAAGAAAAATGCAAATAACTATTTTGTAGAAAATTTTATCAGCTTTAATTTTGAAAGAAAGATAAAAATTGATAGGAGTAACAGTTTTTGAGATATAAGCAAAAAACCAATAAGAAAACTGTAACTGTTACTGAACAAAAATGTAATTTAGTTTTCAATGTTTGAGACGAAAACGAAAATGCAGCATTTAAAATCGACTCTGAAGACTTCAGTGACTTTTATGTCACCTCCTTTTTCTTCTAATAAAGTATTGGACCCAATTAATTTAGTTTAATTTCGGTTTATCAAACATTTTATTTTAAAGCAAATTTTTCTTAAAGATTATTTATATCCAACTCTATAACTCGCTTATGGTTGGTCCTACAAAAAAAATGCTAAAAACTATTTTGTAGGAAATTTTATCAGCTTTAATTTTGAAGAAAAAATAAAAATTTATAGAAGTCACTGTTTTCGAGATATAAGCAAAAAACCAAAGTGAAAATTGTAACCGTTACTGAACAAAAATGTAATTCACTTTTCAATGTTTGAGACGAAGACGAAACTGCAGCACTTAAAAACGACTCTGAAAACTTCAGTGACTTTTAAGTCACCTCCTTTTTTTTCTAATAAAGTATTGGACTCAATAAATTAAGTGTATTTTAAATCACAAGACATTTTCTGTTAAAGCACTTTTTTTTTAAATATTGATTATTTTCAAACTTATATCTCGCTTATGGTTAGTCCTACATGAAAAATGCAAATAACTATTTTGTTGGAAATTTTATCAGCTTTAATTTTAGTAAAAAGATAAAAATTGATAGGAGTAACTGTTTTCGAGATATAAGCAAGAAACAAAAAACTGTTACCTTAATAAAGCGCTTGCATATAAGCAGATTTAGTACTATTAGTATTATTATTATTAATGTTATTGTTATTAATATGACGACTAAAAACGATTCTGAAGACTTTGGTGACTTTTATGTCTTTTTCTTTTTTCTCTACTAAAGTGTTAGACACAATTAATTTAGTTTAATTTCAGTATTTCAAACAGTTTATTTTTAAGCAAGTTTTTGTTAAATATTATTTATATCCAACTTTATAACTCGCTTATGGTTGGTCCTACAAGAAAAATGCAAATAACTATTTTGTAGGAAATGTTATCAGCTTTAATTTTGAAAGAAAGATAAAAATTGATAGCAGTAACTGTTTTCGAGATATAAGCAAAAAACCAAAGTAAAAACTGTTACCGTTTCAGAATAAAAATGTAATTCAGTTTTCAATGTTTGAGACGAAGACGAAAATGCAGCATTTAAAATCGACTCTGAAGACTTCAGTGACTTATATGTCACCCCCTTTTTTTTCTAATAAAGTATTGGACCTAAAAAATTAAGTGTATTTTAAATCACAAGACATTTTCTGTTAAAGCACTTTTTTTTAAAATATTAATTATTTTCAATCTTATATCTCGCTTATGGTTAGTCCTACATAAAAAAAGCAAATAACTATTTTGTAGGAAATTTTATCAGCTTGAATTTTAGTAAAATGATAAAAATTGATAGGAGTAACTGTTTTCGAGATATAAGCCAGAAACCAAAACACTGTTACCTTAATTAAGCGTTTGCATATAAGCAAATTTAGTACTATTAGTATTATTATTATTAATGTTATTGTTATTAATATGACGATTAAAGACAACTTTGAAACCTTTAGTGACTTTTATGTCTTCTTCTTTTTCCTCTACTAATGTGTTAGACACAATTAAATTAGTTTAATTTCAGTTTTTCAAACATTTTATTTTAAAGCAAATTTTTGTTAAATATTATTTATATCCAACTCTATAACTCGCTTATGGTTGGTCCTACAAGAAAAATGCAAATAACTATTTTGTAGGAAATTTTATCAGCTTTAATTTTGAAAAAAAAATAAAAATTGATAGGAGTAACTGTTTTCGGGATATAAGCAAAAAACCAATAAGAAAACTGTGACTGTTACTGAACCAAAATGTAATTCAGTTTTCAATGTTTGAGACGAAGACGAAACTGCAGCATTTAAAAACGACTCTGAAGACTTCAGTGACTTTTATGTCACTTTCTTCTTCTTCTAATAAAGTATTAGACCCAATAAATTAAGTGTATTTTAAATCACAAGACATTTTCTGTTAAAGCACTTTTTTTTAAATATTAATTATTTTCAATCATATATCTCGCTAATGGTTAGTCTTACATGAAAAATGCAAATAACTATTTTGTAGGAAATTTTATCAGCTTTAATTTTAGTAAAAAGATAAGAATTGATAGCAGTAACTGTTTTCGAGATATAAGCAAAAAACCAAAGTAAAAACTGTTACCGTTTCAGAATAAAAATGTAATTCAGTTTTCAATGTTTGAGACGAAGACGAAAATGCAGCATTTAAAAACGACTCTGAAAACTTCAGTGACTTTTAAGTCACCTTCTTTTTTTTCTAATAAAGTATTGGACTCAATAAATTAAGTGTATTTTAAATCACAAGACATTTTCTGTTAAAGCACTTTTTTTTTAAATATTGATTATTTTCAAAATTACATCTCGCTTATGGTTAGTCCTACATGAAAAATGCAAATAACTATTTTGTTGGAAATTTTATCAGCTTTAATTTTAGTAAAAAGATAAAAATTGATAGGAGTAACTGTTTTCGAGATATAAGCAAGAAACCAAAAAACTGTTAACTTAATTAAGCGTTTGCATATAAGCAAATTTAGTACTATTAGTATTATTATTATTAATGATATTGTTATTAATATGACGATTAAAGACGACTCTGAAATTTTTAGTGACTTTTATGTCTTCTTCTTTTTCCTCTACTAAAGTGTTAGACACAATTAATTTAGTTTAATTTCAGTATTTCAAACATTTTATTTTAAAGCAAATTTTTGTTAAATATTATTTAAATCCATCTCTATAACTCGCTTATGCTTGGTCCTACAAGAAAAATGCAAATAACTATTTCGTAGGAAATTTTATCAGCTTTAATTTTAGTAAAAAGATAAGAATTGATAGGAGTAACTGTTTTCGAGATATAAGCAAGAAACCAAAAAACTGTTACCTTAATAAAGCGCTTGCATATAAGCAGATTTAGTACTATTAGTATTATTATTATTAATGTTATTGTTATTAATATGACGACTAAAAACGATTCTGAAGACTTTGGTGACTTTTATATCTTTTTCTTTTTTCTCTACTAAAGTGTGAGACACAATTAATTTAGTTTAATTTCAGTATTTCAAACATTTAACTTTTAAGCAAGTTTTTGTTAAATATTATTTATATCCAACTTTATAACTCGCTTATGGTTGGTCCTACAAGAAAAATGCAAATAACTATTTTGTAGGAAATGTTATCAGCTTTAATTTTGAAAGAAAGATAAAAATTGATAGCAGTAACTGTTTTCGAGATATAAGCAAAAAACCAAAGTAAAAACTGTTACCGTTTCAAAATAAAAATGTAATTCAGTTTTCAATGTTTGAGACGAAGACGAAAATGCAGCATTTAAAATCGACTCTGAAGACTTCAGTGACTTATATGTCACCCCCTTTTTTTTCTAATAAAGTATTGGACCTAAAAAATTAAGTGTATTTTAAATCACAAGACATTTTCTGTTAAAGCACTTTTTTTTTAAATATTAATTATTTTCAATCTTATATCTCGCTTATGGTTAGTCCTACATAAAAAAAGCAAATAACTATTTTGTAGGAAATTTTATCAGCTTGAATTTTAGTAAAAAGATAAAAATTGATAGGAGTAACTGTTTTCGAGATATAAGCAAGAAACCAAAACACTGGTACCTTAATTAAGCGTTTGCATATAAGCAAATTTAGTACTATTAGTATTATTATTATTAATGTTATTGTTATTAATATGACAACTAAAGACAACTCTGAAACCTTTAGTGACTTTTATGTCCTTTCTTTTTCCTCTACTAAAGTGTTAGACACAGTTAAATTAGTTTAATTTCAGTTTTTCAAACATTTTATTTTAAAGCAAATTTTTGTTATATATTATTTATATCCAACTCTATAACTCGCTTATGGTTGGTTCTACAAGAAAAATGCAAATAACTATTTTGTAGAATATTTTATCAGCTTTAATTTTGAAAGAAAGACAAAACTTCATAGGAGTAACTGTTTTTGAGATATAAGCAAGAAACCAAAAAACTGTTACCTTAATAAAGCGCTTGCATATAAGCAGATTTAGTACTATTAGTATTATTATTATTAATGTTATTGTTATTAATATGACAACTAAAGACAACTCTGAAACCTTTAGTGACTTTTATGTCATTTCCTTTTTTCTCTACTAAAGTGTTAGACACAGTTAAATTAGTTTAATTTCAGTTTTTCAAACATTTTATTTTAAAGCAAATTTTTGTTAAATATTATTTATATCTAACTCTATAACTCGCTTATGGTTGGTCCTACAAGAAAAATGCAAATAACTATTTTGTAGAATATTTTATCAGCTTTAATTTTGAAAGAAAGACAAAAATTCATAGGAGTTACTGTTTTCGAGATATAAGCAAGAAACCAAAAAACTGTTACCTTAATAAAGCGCTTGCATATAAGCAGATTTAGTACTATTAGTATTATTATTATTAATGTTATTGTTATTAATATGACGACTAAAAACGATTCTGAAGACTTTGGTGACTTTTACGTCTTTTTCTTTTTTCTCTACTAAAGTGTTAGACACAATTAATTTAGTTTAATTTCAGTATTTCAAACATTTTATTTTTAAGCAAGTTTTTGTTAAATATTATTTATATCCAACTTTATAACTCGCATATGGTTGGTCCTACAAGAAAAATGCAAATAACTATTTTGTAGGAAATGTTATCAGCTTTAATTTTGAAAGAAAGATAAAAATTGATAGGAGTAACTGTTTTCGAGATATAAGCAAGAAACCAAAAAACTGTTACCTTAATTAAGCGTTTGCATATAAGCAAATTTAGTACTATTAGTATTATTATTATTAATGTTATTGTTATTAATATGACGACTAAAGACGACTCTGAAACATTTAGTGACTTTTATGCCTTCTCCTTTTTCCTCTACTAAAGTGTTAGACACAATTAATTTAGTTTAATTCAAGTTTTTCAAGCATTTTATTTTAAAGCAAATTTTTGTTAAATATCATTTATATCCAACTCTATAACTCGTTTATGCTTGGTCCTAAAAGAAAAATGTAAATTACTATTTTGTTGGAAATTTTATCAGCTTTAATTTTGAAAGAAAGATAAAATTTGATAGGAGTAACTGTTTTCGAGATATAAGCAAAAAACCAATAAGAAAACTGTAACTGTTACTGAACAAAAATGTAATTCAGTTTTCAATGTTTGAGACGAAGACAAAAATGCAGCATTTAAAAACGACTCTGAAGACTTCAGTGACTTTCATGTCACCTCCTTTTTCTTCTAATACAGTATTGGACCCAATAAATTAAGTGTATTTTATAAATCACAAGACATTTTCTGTTAAAACACTTTTTTTTAATTATTAATTATTTTCAAACTTATATCTCGCTTATGGTTAGTTCTACATGAAAAATGCAAATAACTATTTTGTAGGAAATTTTATCACCTTAATTTTAGTGAAAAAGTAAAAATTGATAGGAGTAACTGTTTTCGAGATATAAGCAAAAAACAAAAAAACTGTTACCTTAATTAAGCGCTTGCATATAAGCAAATTTAGTACTACAAGTATTGTTATTATAAATTTTATTGTTATTAATATGACGACTAAAGACAACTCTAAGACTTTAGTGACTTTTATGTCTCCTCTTTTTTTCTCTACTAAAGTGTTAGACACACTTAATTTAGTTTAATTTCAGTTTTTCAAACATTTTATTTTAATGCAAATTTTTGTTAAATATTAAAAACTATTAAATGGCTTAGATTGCCTAAAAACACAGATCACACATGATCTTTTGCATAGAAATGAGAAAACGCTCATGTAACACACAAAATAAGCTCCATTTTTCCTTATTAAAAGTATTATTATTATTATTACTTTTGTTACTATTACTATTATTATTATTATTATTATTATTATTATTATTATTGTTATTATTATTATTATTATTAGTATTTTTATTATTATTATTATTAATATAATTATTATTAAAAACCGATTATAACTTTTGTATAGTAAATGTTTTTATACCAGTTTTAAAATGAGTTATTAATTTTAGACAATTTCTTGCCTAAAAACACAGATCACAGATGATCTCTTGCATAGAAATGAGAAAACGCTCAGATAACACAAAATAAGCTTCATTTTTCCTTAGAAAAACTAAGCTTTAATTTAGAAAGAAATTCATTATTATAAGTATTATTATTATTATTATTATTATTATTATTATTATTATTATTATTATTATTATTATTATTATTATTATTATTATTATTATCATTATTATTATTATTATTATTAACTTTTGTATAGTAAATGTTTTTATACCAGTTTTAAAATGAGTTATTAATTTTATTCAATTTCTTGCCTAAAAACACAGATCACAGATTATCTCTTGCATAGAAATGAGTAAACGCTCATATAACACACAAAATAAGCTTCATTTTTGCTTAGAAAACTAAGCTTACTTTTATTACTATTATTATTATTATTACTATTATTATTATTATTATTATTATTATTATTATTATTATTATTATTATTATTATTATTATTATTATTATTAACTTTTGTATAGTAAATGTTTTTATACCAGTTTTAAAATGAGTTATTAATTTTAGACAATTTCTTGCCTAAAAACACAGATCACAGATGATTTCTTGCATAGAAATGAAAAAACGCTCATATAACACACAAAATAAGCTTCATTTTTGCTTAGAAAACTAAGCTTACTTTTATTACTATTATTATTTTCATTATTATTATTATTAATATTATTATTATTATTATTACTATTATTATTATTATTATTATTATTATTATTATTATTGTTATTATTATTATTATTAAAAACTTATATTAAACAGACAGAAAACGTCGTATTCTGTCACAAAAAAACGAATTACGTTATAGACTTGACGAGAACGGCGTATCTCGGACACTTATAGGACTCTTATAGGGTCAAAAAGTATCAGTTTGGATTAAAACAAATTATTTTTGGTGAGTCTCAGTCTGAATTGTTTATCAGTTCAAACAAAAACGGCTTATTTTAGACGATCTTTTGCTTTGAACAAGAAAACTTACGTCGAACAGACTAAAAACGTATTAATCTGGCATAAAAGAGCAATTTATGTATCACTTTGAATAAAGGCAGCTAATCCTATTCGTTTCATTGCTTAAAATAGACAAAATTGTTAATAAATCTAACAAAAACGCTGTATTCTAGGACAAAATACTAATTACATTATAGTTTCGACGAGAATAGCTTATTTGGAATGATTCTATGCTTCCAAACGAGTAAATTTTTATTAAACAGATGCCAAACATCATGTTTTGTCCTATAAAGACATTTTATATTGCAGTTTGTATTAAAACAAAATATTTTCGTTGATTCTTTGTTAGAAGCAGCAAACCTAACATTAAAGAATCTGAAAACTTTGTATTCGGACACAAACCACCGAATTTTGTATCAGTTTAGACAAAAACGGTTGATTTTCGACAATATTTTGCTTTGAACAAGAAAACTTATATCAAACTGACTAAAAACGTCTTATTTTAGCACAAAACAAAACATTTGCGTTATAGTCTTAAAGCTGATTCATGCCACAGTTTGGATAAAAACCAATTATTTTTGTTAATTAATTGTTACAAACAAGAAACCTTACATCAAAGAAACTGAAAACCCCTTATTTAGGCACAGAAATTCGAATTACGTTTCAGTCTGGACAAAAACTGCTTACTTTAGACGATCCTTTGTTTTGAATACAAAAACTTACATTAAAAAGATTAAAAACGTCTTATTCTGGCTGAAAACTGCAAGTTATATATTACTCTAGATAAAAGCAATTTATCCTGATTACTCCTTTACTTAGAATAGAGTAAACTTGTATAAAACTTAATGAAAACTTTAAATTTCGTCTCAAAGAAATAATTTACGTTATAGTTTTGACCAGCACTGTTTATTTCAAACGATTTTATGATTCGAAACTAATGAACTTTTATGGGGCAGATGCAAAACCACATATTACCATATAAAGCGTTGTTTTAAAGCAAATTATTACCTTTTGCAACAAGAAATTTCACGTCAAAGAAACTGAAAACATCGTATCCATGCACAAATATCGAATTACGTATCAGTTTAGGCAAATACAGCTTATTTTAAACGATTCCTTGCTATAAACAAGAAAAATTTTATTAAACATATTGAAAATGTCTTATTCTTGAAAATAAGAGCAAATTATGTATCAGTTTTAACAAAAGCGGATTACTCTGTTTGATTCTATGCTTAGAGTAGAGTAAACTACTATAAAACGTAATGAAAACTTTATATTCAAGCTCAAAAGAACAAATTACGTTATAGTTTTGACAAAAAAAAATTGAACAAGTGCAAAAGCTAATACTTTGCTTTAAAATTACGATTTATGTGGTAATATGGTATTTTGCATCTGTACTATAAAAGTTTACTCGTTTCGCTCCATTGAATCATTCGAAATAAATTATTTTGACACAACAACGAAAATAATTATTTGTTTAAACTGTAACATGTCGTTTATATAAAACGAACTAAGACGTTTGGCATCTGTTTAGTGAAAGTTTTCTCGTTTGGGGGCATAAAATCGTTTGAAATTAACAGTTCTGGTCAAAACTAAACGTAAATTATATCTTTGAGACGAAATTTAAAGTTTTCATTAAGTTTTATACAAGTTTGCTCTATTCTAAGCAAAGAAGTAATCAGGATAAACTGCTTTTATCCAAAGTAATACATAATTTGCAGTTTTGAGCCAGAATAAGACGTTTTTAATCTTTTTAATGTAAGTTTTCGTGTTCAAAAGAAAGAATCGTCTAAAATAAGCAATTTGTGTCCAGACTGAAACTTAATTTGATTTTCTGGGCCTGAATAAGGGGTTTTCAGTTTCTTTGATGTAAGGTTTCTTGTTTGTAACAATGAATAAACGAAAATCATTGGTTTTAATCCAAACTGTGAACTCTTAATTTCAAACGATTTTATGCCCCCAAACGAGAAAACTTTCACTAAACAGATGCCAAACGTCTTAGTTCGTTTTATAAAAACGACTTATGTTACAGTTTAAACAAAAACAAATTATTTTCGTTGTTGTGTCAAAATAATTTATTTCGAATGATTCAATGGAGCGAAACGAGTAAACTTTTATAGGACAGATGCAAAATACCATATTACCACATAAATCGTTATTTTAAAGCAAAGTATTAGCATTTGCACTTGTTCAATTAAAGTTTGCTTACTTCGAAATATGTAGTCGTCCGAAATAATTTTTTTTGTCAAAACTATAACGTAATTTGTTCTTTTGAGCTTGAATATAGAGTTTTCATTACGTTTTATAGTAGTTTACTCTATTCTAAGCATAGAATCAAACAGAGTAATCCGCTTTTGTTAAAACTGATACATAATTTGCTCTTATTTTCGAGAATAAGTCATTTTCAATATGTTTGATAAAATTTTTCTTGTTTATAGCAAGGAATCGTTTAAAATAAGCTGTATTTGCCTAAACTGATACGTAATTCGATATTTGTGCATGGATACGATGTTTTCAGTTTCTTTGACGTGAAATTTCTTGTTGCAAAAGGTAATAATTTGCTTTAAAACAACGCTTTATATGGTAATATGTGGTTTTGCATCTGCCCCATAAAAGTTCATTAGTTTCGAATCATAAAATCGTTTGAAATAAACAGTGCTGGTCAAAACTATAACGTAAATTATTTCTTTGAGACGAAATTTAAAGTTTTCATTAAGTTTTATACAAGTTTACTCTATTCTAAGGAAAGGAGTAATCAGGATAAATTGCTTTTATCTAGAGTAATATATAATTTGCAGTTTTCAGCCAGAATAAGACGTATTTGATCTTTTTAATGTAAGTTTTTGTATTTAAAACAAAGGATCGTCTAAAGTAAGCAGTTTTTGTCCAGACTGAATCGTAATTCGAATTTCTGTGCCTGAATAAGGGGCTTTCAGTTACTTTGATGTAAGGTTTCATGTTTGTAACAATGAATTAACGAAAATAATTGGTTTTTATCCAAATTGTGGCATGAATCGTTTTTAAAAAGCGAAATAAGATGTTTTTCCGCTGTACAGTGAAAGTTTACTCGTTTCAAAGCATAGAACCGTTTGAAATTAACAGCTCTCGCTAAGACTATAACGCAAATCTTTTGTTTTGTGCTAAAATAAGACGTTTTTAGTCAGTTTGATATAAGTTTTCTTGTTCAAAGCAAAATATTGTCGAAAATCAACCGTTTTTGTCTAAACTGATACAAAATTCGGTGGTTTGTGTCCGCATACAAAGTTTTCAGATTCTTTAATGTTAGGTTTGCTGCTTCTAACAAAGAATCAACGAAAATATTTTGTTTTAATACAAACTGCAATATAAAATGTCTTTATAGGACAAAACATGATGTTTGGCATCTGTTTAATAAAAATTCACTCGTTTGGAAGCATAGAATCATTCCAAATAAGCTATTCTCGTCGAAACTATAATGTAAGTAGTATTTTGTGCTAGAATACAGCGTTTTTGTTAGATTTATTAACAATTTTGTTTATTTTAAGCAATGAAACGAATAGGATTAGCTGCCTTTATTCAAAGTGATACATAAATTGCTCTTTTATGCCAGATTAATACGTTTTTAGTCTGTTCGACGTAAGTTTTCTTGTTCAAAGCAAAAGATCGTCTAAAATAAGTCGTTTTTGTTTGAACTGATAAACAATTCAGACTGAGACTCAACAAAAATAATTTGTTTTAATCCAAACTGATACTTTTTGACCCTATAAGAGTCCTATAAGAGTCCGAGATACGCCGTTCTCGTCAAGTCTATAACGTAATTCGTTTTTTTGTGTCAGAATACGACGTTTTCTGTCTGTTTAATATAAGTTTTTAATAATAATAATAATAACAATAATAATAATAATAACAATAATAATAATAATAATAGTAATAATAATAATAATAGTAATAATAATAATAATATTAATAATAATAATAATGAAAATAATAATAGTAATAAAAGTAAGCTTAGTTTTCTAAGCAAAAATGAAGTTTATTTTGTGTGTTATATGAGCGTTTTCTCATTTCTATGCAAGAAATCATCTGTGATCTGTGTTTTTAGGCAAGAAATTGTCTAAAATTAATAACTCATTTTAAAACTGGTATAAAAACATTTACTATACAAAAGTTAATAATAATAATAATAATAATAATAATAATAATAATAATAATAGTAATAATAATAATAATAGTAATAAAAGTAAGCTTAGTTTTCTAAGCAAAAATGAAGCTTATTTTGTGTGTTATATGAGCGTTTTCTCATTTCTATGCAAGAGATCATCTGTGATCTGTGTTTTTAGGCAAGAAATTGAATAAAATTAATAACTCATTTTAAAACTGGTATAAAAACATTTACTATACAAAAGTTAATAATAATAATAATAATAATAATAATGATAATAATAATAATAATAATAATAATAATAATAATAATAATAATAATAATAATAATAATGATAATAATACTTATAATAATGAATTTCTTTCTAAATTAAATCTTAGTTTTTCTAAGCAAAAATGATGCTTATTTTGTGTTATCTGAGCGTTTTCTCATTTCTATGCAAGAGATCATCTGTGATCTGTGTTTTTAGGCAAGAAATTGTCTAAAATTAATAACTCATTTTAAAACTGGTATAAAAACATTTACTATACAAAAGTTATAATCGGTTTTTAATAATAATAATATTAATAATAATAATAATAATAATAGTAATAATAATAATAAAAATAATAGTAATAATAATAATAATAATAATAATAATAATAATAATAATAATAGTAATAATAATAATAATACTTTTAATAAGGAAAAATGGAGCTTATTTTGTGTGTTACATGAGCGTTTTCTCATTTCTATGCAAAAGATCATGTGTGATCTGTGTTTTTAGGCAATCTAAGCCATTTTATAGTTTTTAATATTTAACAAAAATTTGCTTTAAAATAAAATGTTTGAAAAACTGAAATTAAACTAAATTAATTGTGTCTAACACTTTAGTAGAGGAAAAAGGAGGAGACATAAAAGTCACTATAGTTTTAGAGTTGTCTTTAGTCGTCATATTAATAACAATAACATTTATAATAACAATACTAGTAGTACTAAATTTGCTTATATGCAAGCGCTTAATTAAGGTAACAGTTTTTTTGTTTTTTGCTTATATCTCGAAAGCAGTTACTCCTATCAATTTTTACATTTTCACCAAAATTAAAGGTGATAAAATTTCCTACAAAATAGTTATTTGCATTTTTCATGTAGAACTAACCATAAGCGAGATATAAGTTTGAAAATAATTAATATTTAAAAAAAAAGTGCTTTAACAGAAAATGTCTTGTGATTTAAAATACACTTAATTTAATGGGTCCAATACTTTATTAGAAGAAAAAGGAGGAGGCATAAAAGTCACTGAAGTCTTCAGAGTCGATTTTAAATGCTGCATTTTTGTCTTCGTCTAAAACATTGAAAACTGAATTACATTTTTGTTCAGTAACAGTTACAGTTTTCTTATTGGTTTTTTGTTTATATCTCGAAAACAGTTACTCCTATCAAATTTTATCTTTCTTTCAAAATTAAAGCTGATAAAATTTCCAACAAAATAGTTATTTACATTTTTCTTGTAGGACCAAGCATAAACGAGTTATAGAGTTGGATATAAATAATATTTAACAAAAATTTGCTTTAAAATAAAATGCTTGAAAAACCGGAATTAAACTAAATTAATTGTGTCTAACACATTAGTAGAGGAAAAAGGAGAAGACATAAAAGTCACTAAATGTTTCAGAGTCGTCTTTAGTCGTCATATTAATAACAATAACATTAATAATAATAATACTAATAGTACTAAATTTGCTTATATGCAAACGCTTAATTAAGGTAACAGTTTTTTGGTTTCTTGCTTATATCTCGAAAACAGTTACTCCTATCAATTTTTATCTTTTTTTCAAAATTAAAGCTGATAAAGTTTCCTACAAAATAGTTATTTGCGTTTTTTTGTAGGACCAACCATAAGCGAGTTATAGAGTTGGATATAAATAATCTTTAACAAAAATTTGCTTTAAAATAAAATGTTTGAAAAACCGAAATTAAACTAAATTAAGACTAACACTTTAGTAGAGGAAAAAGGAGAAGACATAAAAGTCACCATAGTCTTGAGAGTCGTTTTTAGTCGTCATATTAATAACAATAACATTAGTAATAATAATACTAATATTACTAAATTTGCTTATATGCAAGCGCTTAATTAAGGTAACAGTTTTTTGGTTTCTTGCTTATATCTCAAAAACAGTTACTCCTATCAATTTTTAAATTTTTACTAAAATTAAAGCTGATAAAATTTCCTACAAAATAGTAATTTGCATTTTTCATGTAGGACTAACCATAAGCGAGATATAAGTTTGAAAATAATTAATATTTAAAAAAAAAGTGCTTTAACAGAAAATGTCTTGTGATTTAAAATACACTTAATTTAATGGGTCCAATACTTTATTAGAAGAAAAAGGAGGAGGCATAAAAGTCACTGAAGTCTTCAGAGTCGATTTTAAATGCCGCATTTTCGTCTTTGTCTCAAACATTGAAAACTGAATTACATTTTTGTTCAGTAACAGTTACAGTTTTCTTATTGGTTTTTTGCTTATATCTCGAAAACAGTTACTCCTATAAAAATAAAAATAAATAAAATGTTTAAAAAACCGAAATTATACTAAATTAATTAAGACTAACACTTTAGTAGAGGAAAAAGGAGAAGACATAAAAGTCACCAAAGTCTTGAGAGTCGTTTTTAGTCGTCATATTAATAACAATAACATTAATAATAATAATACTAATAGTACTAAATCTGCTTATATGCAAGCGCTTTATTAAGGTAACAGTTTTTTGGTTTCTTGCTTATATCTCGAAAACAGTTACTCCTATCAATTTTTATCTTTTCACTAAAATTAAAGCTGATAAAATTTCCTACAAAATAGTTATTTGCATTTTTCATGTAGGACTAACCATAAGCGAGATATAAGTTTGAAAATAATTAATATTTAAAAAAAATGTACTTTAACAGAAAATGTCTTGTGATTTAAAATACACTTAATTTATTGGGTCCAATACTTTATTAGAAGAAAAAGGAGGAGGCATAAAAGTCACTGAAGTCTTCAGAGTCGATTTTAAATGCTGCATTTTCGTCTTTGTCTCAAACATTGAAAACTGAATTACATTTTTGTTCAGTAACAGTTACAGTTTTCTTTTTGGTTTTTTGCTTATATCTCGAAAACAGTTACTCCTATAAAAATAAAAATAAATAAAATGTTTAAAAAACCGAAATTAAACTAAATTAATTAAGACTAACACTTTAGTAGAGGAAAAAGGAGAAGACATAAAAGTCACCAAAGTCTTGAGAGTCGTTTTTAGTCGTCATACTAATAACAATAACATTAATAATAATAATACTAATATTACTAAATTTGCTTATATGCAAGCGCTTAATTAAGGTAACAGTTTCTTGCTTATATCTCGAAAACAGTTACTCCTATCAATTTTTACATTTTTACTAAAATTAAAGCTGATAAAATTTTCTTCAAAATCGTTATTTGCATTTTTCATGTAGAACTAACCATAAGCAAGATATAAGTTTAAAAATGATTAATAATTAAAAAAAATGTGCTTTAACAGAAAATGTCTTGTGATTTAAAATACACTTAATTTATTGGGTCCAATACTTAATTAGAAGAAAAAGGAGGTGACAGTAAATGCTGCATTTTCGTCTTCGTCTCAAACATTAAATACTGAATTACATTTTTGTTTAGTACTCCTATCAATTTTTATCTTTCCTTCAAAATTAAAGCTGATAAAATTTTTTACAAAATAGTTTTTTGCATTTTTTTTGTAGGACCAACCATAAGCGAGTTATAGAGATGGATATAAATAATCTTTAACAAAAATTTGATATAAAACAAAATGTTTGAAAAACCGAAATTAAGCTAAATTAATATTAAAATAATTAGTAATATTATTATTATTAAAAACCGACTATAACTTTTGTATAGTAAATGTTTTTATACCAGTTTTAAAATGAGTTTTTAATTTTAGACAATTTCTTGCCTAAAAACACAGATCACAGATGATCTCTTGCATAGAAATGAGAAAACGCTCAGAAAACACAAAATAAGCTTCATTTTTCCTTAGAAAAACTAAGCTTTAATTTAGAAAGAAATTCATTATTATAAGTATTATTATTATTATTATTATTATTATTACTTTTATTACTATTATTATTATTATTATTATTATTAAAAACCGATTATAACTTTTGTATAGTAAATGTTTTTATTGTATTTTAAATCACAAGGCATTTTCTGTTAAAGCACTTTCTTTTTAAATATTAATTATTATCAAACTTATATCTCGCTTATGGTTAGTCCTACATGAAAAATGCAAATAACTATTTTGTAGGGAATTTTATCAGCTTTAATTTTAGTAAAAAGATAAAAATTGATAGGAGTAACTGTTTTCGAGATATAAGCAAGAAACCAAAAAACTGTTACCTTAATTAAGCGCTTGCGTATAAGCAAATTTAATAATATTAGTATTATTAATATTAATGTTATTGTTATTAATATGACGACTAAAAACGACTCTCAAGACTTTGGTAACTTTTATGTCTTCTCCTTTTTCCTCTACTAAAGTGTTAGTCTTAATTTAGTTTAATTTCGGTTTTTCAAACATTTTATTTTAAAGCAAATTTTTGTTAAAGATTAAATATATCCAACTCTATAACTCGTTTATGGTTGGTCCTACAAAGAAATGCAAATAACTATTTTGTAGTAAAATTTTATCAGCTTTAATTTTGAAAAAAAGATAAAAATTGATTGGAGTAACTGTTTTCGAGATATAAGCAAGAAACCAAAAAACTGTTACCTTAATTAAGCGTTTGCATATAAGCAAATTTAGTACTATTAGTATTATTATTATTAATGTTATTGTTATTAAAATGACGACTAAAGACGACTCTGAAACATTTAGTGACTTTTATGTCTTCTCCTTTTTCCTCTACTAAAGTGTTAGACACAATTAATTTAGTTTAATTCCGGTTTTTCAAGCATTTTATTTTAAAACAAATTTTTGTTAAATATTATTTATATCCAACTTTATAACTCGTTTATGCTTGGTCCTACAAGAAAAATGTAAATAACTATTTTGTTGGAAATTTTATCAGCTTTAATTTTGAAAGAAAGATAAAATTTGATAGGAGGAACTGTTTTCGAGATATAAGCAAAAAACCAATAAGAAAACTGTAACTGTTACTGAACAAAAATGTAATTCAGTTTTCAATGTTTGAGACGAAGACAAAAATGCAGCATTTAAAAACGACTCTGATGACTTCAGTGACTTTTATGTCACCTCCTTTTTCTTCTAATAAAGTATTGGACCCAATAAATTAAGTGTATTTTAAATCACAAGACATTTTCTGTTAAACCACTTCTTTTTAATTATTAATTATTTTCAAACTTATATCTCGCTTATGGTTAGTTCTACATGAAAAATGCAAATAACTATTTTGTAGGAAATTTTATCACCTTTAATTTTGGTGAAAAAGTAAAATTTGATAGGAGTAACTATTTTCGAGATATAAGCAAAAAACAAAAAAACTGTTACCTTAATTAAGCGCTTGCATATAAGCAAATTCAGTACTACTAGTATTGTTATTATAAATGTTATTGTTATTAATATGACGACTAAAGACAACTCTAAGACTTTAGTGACTTTTATGTCTCCTCCTTTTTTCTCTACTAAAGTGTTAGACACAATTAATTTAGTTTAATTTCAGTTTTCCAAACATTTTATTTTAAAGCAAATTTTTGTTAAATATTAAAAACTATAAAATGGCTTAGATTGCCTAAAAACACAGATCACACATGATCTTTTGCATAGAAATGAGAAAACGCTCATGTAACACAGAAAATAAGCTCCATTTTTCCTTATTAAAAGTATTATTATTATTATTACGTTTGTTACTATTACTATTATTATTATTATTATTATTATTATTGTTATTATTATTATTATTATTATTATTATTATTATTATTATTATTATTATTATTATTATTATTATTATTATTATTAATATTATTATTATTATTATTATTATTAACTTTTGTATAGTAAATGTTTTTATACCAGTTTTAAAATGAGTTATTAATTTTAGCCAATTTCTTGCCTAAAAACTATCAAATGGCTTAGATTGCTTAAAAACACAGATCACACATGATCTTTTGCATAGAAATGAGAAAAGCTCATATAACACAAAATAAGCTTCATTTTTGCTTAGAAAACTAAGCTTACTTTTATTACTACTATAATTATTATTATTATTATTACTATTATTTTTATTATTATTATTACTATTATTATTATTTTTATTATTATTATTATTAAAAACCGATTATAACTTTGTATAGTAAATGTTTTTATACCAGTTTTAAAATGAGTTATTAATTTTAGACAATTTCTTACCTAAAAACACAGATCACAGATGATCTCTTGCATAGAAATGAGAAAACGCTCAGATAACACAAAATATGGATCATTTTTGCTTAGAAAAACTAAGCTTTAATTTAGAAAGAAATTCATTATTATAAGTATTATTATCATTATTATTATTTCTTTTATTACTATTATTATTATTATTATTATTATTATTATTATTATTATTATTATTATTATTATTATTATTATTATTATTATTATTAACTTTTGTATAGTAAATGTTTTTATACCAGTTTTAAAATGAGTTATTAATTTTATTCAATTTCTTGCCTAAACACACAGATCACAGATGATCTCTTGCATAGAAATGAGAAAACGCTCATATAACACACAAAATAAGCTTCATTTTTGCTTAGAAAACTAAGCTTACTTTTATTACTATTATTATTATTTTTATTATTATTATTATTATTAATATTACTATTATTATTATTATTATTATTATTATTATTAATATTATTATTATTAACTTTTGTATAGTAAATGTTTTTATACCAGTTTTAAAATGAGTTTTTAATTTTAGACAATTTCTTGCCTAAAAACACAGATCACAGATGATCTCTTGCATAGAAATGAGAACACGCTCATACAACACACAAAATAAGCTTCATTTTTGCTTAGAAAACTAAGCTTACTTTTATTACTATTATTATTATTTTTATTATTATTATTATTATTATTATTATTACTATTATTATTATTATTATTATTATTATTATTATTATTATTATTATTATTATTATTATTACTATTATTATTATTATTATTTTTATTATTATTATTATTATTTTTATTATTGTTATTATTATTATTATTATTATTATTATTATTATTATTATTTATTATTATTATTATTATTGCTATTATTATTATTATTATTATTAAAAAATTATATTAAACAGACAGAAAACGTCGTATTCTGACACAAAAAAACGAATTACGTTATAGACTTGAGGAGAACGGCGTA
The DNA here is from genome assembly GCF_031307605.1 of Tribolium castaneum. Classification (NCBI taxonomy): domain Eukaryota; kingdom Metazoa; phylum Arthropoda; class Insecta; order Coleoptera; family Tenebrionidae; genus Tribolium; species Tribolium castaneum. Next base: position 530,898 of record NW_026986637.1, on the reverse strand, counting down.
TTTCGGACTCTTATAGGACTCTTATAGGGTCAAAAAGTATCAGTTTGGATTAAAACAAATTATTTTTGTTGACTCTCAGTCTGAATTGTTCATCAGTTCAAACAAAAACGGCTTATTTTAGACGATCTTTTGCTTTGAACATGAAAACATACATCGAACAGACTAAAAACGTATTAATCTGGCATAAAAGAGCAATTTATGTATCACTTTGGATAAAGGCAGCTAATCCTATTCGTTTCATTGCTTAAAATAGACAAAATTGTTAATAAATCAAACAAAAACGCTGTATTCTAGCACAAAATACTAATTACATTATAGTTTCGACGAGAATAGCTTATTTGGAATGATTCTATGCTTCCAAACGAGTAAATTTTTATTAAACAGACGCCAAACATCATGTTTTGTCCTATAAAGACATTTTATATTGCAGTTTGTATTAAAACGAAATATTTTCGTTGATTCTTTGTTAGAAGCAGCAAACCTAACATTAAAGAATCTGAAAACTTTGTATTCGGACACAGACCATCGAATTTTGTATCAGTTTAGACAAAAACGGTTGATTTTCGACAATATTTTGCTTTGAACAAGAAAACTTATATCAAACTGACTAAAAACGTCTTATTTTAGCACAAAACAAAAGATTTGCGTAATAGTCTTAACGAGAGCTGTTAATTTCAAACGGTTCTATGCTTTGAAACGAGTAAACTTTCACTGTACAGAGGAAAAACATCTTATTTCGCCTTTTAAAAACGATTCATGCCACAGTTTGGATAAAAACCAATTATTTTCGTTAATTCATTGTTACAAACATGAAACCTTACATCAAAGTAACTGAAAACCCCTTATTCAGGCACAGAAATTCGAATTACGTTTCAGTCTGAACAAAAACTGCTTACTTTAGACGATCCTTTGTTTTGAATACAAAAACTTAAATTAAAAAGATTAAAAACGTCTTATTCTGGCTGAAAACTGCAAATTATATATTACTCTAGATAAAAGCAATTTATCCTGATTACTCCTTTACTTAGAATAGAGTAAACTTGTATAAAACTTAATAAAAACTTTAAATTTTGTCTCAAAGAAATAATTTACGTTATAGTTTTGACCAGCACTGTTTATTTCAAACGATTTTATGATTCGAAACTAATGAACTTTTATGGGGCAGATGCAAAACCACATATTACAATATAAAGCGTTGTTTTAAAGCAAATTATTACCTTTTGCAACAAGAAATTTCACGTCAAAGAAACTGAAAACATCGTATCCATGCACAAATATCGAATTACGTATCAGTTTAGGCAAATACAGCTTATTTTAAACGATTCCTTGCTATAAACAAGAAAAATTTTATCAAACATATTGAAAATGTCTTATTCTCGAAAATAAGAGCAAATTATGTATCAGTTTTAACAAAAGCGGATTACTCTGTTTGATTCTATGCTTAGAGTAGAGTAAACTACTATAAAACGTAATGAAAACTCTATATTCAAGCTCAAAAGAACAAATTACGTTATAGTTTTGACAAAAAAAAATTATTTCGGACGACTACATACTTCGAAGTAAGCAAACTTTAATTGAACAAGTGCTAAAGCTAATACTTTGCTTTAAAATAACGATTTATGTGGTAATATGGTATTTTGCATCTGTCCTATAAAAGTTTACTCGTTTCGCTCCATTGAATCATTCGAAATAAATTATTTTAACACAACAACAACAAAAATAATTTTTTTGTTCAAACTGTAACATGTCGTTTTTATAAAACGAACTAAGACGTTTGGCATCTGTTTAGTGAAAGTTTTCTCGTTTGGGGGCATAAAATCGTTTGAAATTAACAGTTCTGGTCAAAACTATAACGTAAATTATTTCTTTGAGACGAAATTTAAAGTTTTCATTAAGTTTTATACAAGTTTGCTCTATTCTAAGCAAAGGAGTAATCAGGATAAACTGCTTTTATCCAAAGTAATACATAATTTGCAGTTTTGAGCCAGAATAAGACGTTTTTAATCTTTTTAATGTAAGTTTTCGTGTTCAAGAGAAAGAATCGTCTAAAATAAGCAATTTGTGTCCAGACTGAAACGTAATTTGATTTTCTGGGCCTGAATAAAAGGTTTTCAGTTTCTTTGATGTAAGGTTTCTTGTTTGTAACAATGAATAAACGAAAATCATTGGTTTTAATCTAAACTGTGACATAAATCGTTTTTTAAAGGCGAAATCAGACGTTCTGCCTCTGTTCAGTGAAAGTATACTGGTTTCAAAGCATAGAATCGTTTGAAATTAACAGTTCTCGTCAAGACTATAACGCAAATCTTTAAAGTGATACAAAGAAATAATTTACGTTATAGTTTTGACCAGAACTGTTAATTTCAAACGATTTTATGCCCCCAAACGAGAAAACTTTCACTAAACAGATGCCAAACGTCTTAGTTCGTTTTATAAAAGCGACTTATGTTACAGTTTAAACAAAAACAAATTATTTGTGTTGTTGTTGTGTCAAAATAATTTATTTCTAATGATTCAATTTTCATGTAGGACTAACCATAAGCGAGATATAAGTTTGAAAATAATTAATATTTAAAAAAAAAGTGCATTAACAGAAAATGTCTTGTGATTTAAAATACACTTAATTTATTAGGTCCAATACTTTATTAGAAGAAAAAGGGGGTGACATATAAGTCACTGAAGTCTTCAGAGTCGATTGTAAATGCTGCATTTTCGTCTTCGTCTCAAACATTGAAAACTGAATTACATTTTTGTTCTGAAACGGTAACAGTTTTCACTTTGGTTTTTTGCTTATATCTCGAAAACAATTACTCCTATCAGTTTTTATCTTTTTTTCAAAATAAAGCTGATAAAATTTCCTACAAAATAGTTATTTGCATTTTTCTTGTAGGACCAACCATAAGCGAGTTATAAAGTTGGATATAAATAATATTTAACAAAAACTTGCTTAAAAATTAAATGTTTGAAATACTGAAATTAAACTAAATTAATTGTGTCTAACACTTTAGTAGAGAAAAAAGAAAATGACATAAAAGTCACCAAAGTCTTCAGAATCGTTTTTAGTCGTCATATTAATAACAATAACATTAATAATAATAATACTAATAGTACTAAATTTGCTTACATGCAAACGCTTAATTCAGGTAAAAATTTTTTGGTTTCTTGCTTATATCTCGAAAACAGTTACTCCTATCAGATTTTATCTTTTTACTAAAATTAAAGCTGATAAAATTTCCTACAAAATAGTTAATTGCATTTTTAATGTAGGACTAACCATAAGCGAGATATAAGTTTGAAAATAATTAAAATTTAAAAAAAAGTGCTTCAACAGAAAATGTCTTGTGATTTAAAATACACTTAATTTATTGGGTCCAATACTTTATTAGAAGAAAAAAGCGGTGACAGAAAGGTCACTGAAGTCTTTAGAGTCGTTTGTAAATGCTGCATTTTCGTCTTCGTCTCAAACATTGAAAACTGAATTACATTTTTGTTCAGTAACTGTTACAGTTTTCTTATTGGTTTTTTGCTTATATCTCGAAAACAGTTACTCCTATCAATTTTTATCTTTCTTTTAAAATTAAAGCTGATAAAGCTTCCTACAAAATAGTTATTTGCATTTTTCTTGTAGGACCAACCATAAGCGAGTTATAGAGTTGGATATAAATAATATTTAACAAAAATATGCTTTAAATAAAATGTTTGAAAAACCGAAATTAAACTAAATTAATTGAGTCTAACACTTTAGTAGAGAAAAAAGAAAAAGACATAAAAGTCACCAAAGTCTTCAGAATCGTTTTTAGTCGTCATATTAATATCAATAACATTAATAATAATAATACTAATAGTACTAAATCTGCTTATATGCAAGCGCTTTATTAAGGTAACATTTTTTTGGTTTCTTGCTTATATCTCGAAAACAGTTACTCCTATCAATTTTTATCTTTTTTTTAAAATTAAAGCTGATAAAATTTCCTACAAAATAGTTATTTGCATTTTTCTTGTAGGACCAACCATAAGCGAGTTATAGAGTTGGATATAAATAATATTTAACAAAAATTTGCTTTAAAATAAAATGTTTGAAAAACTGAAATTAAACTAATTTAATTGTGTCTAACACTTTAGTAGAGGAAAAAGAAGAAGACATAAAAGTCACTAAAGGTTTCAAAGTTGTCTTTAATCGTCATATTAATAACAATAACATTAATAATAATAATACTAATAGTACTAAATTTGCTTATATGCAAACGCTTAATTAAGGTAACAGTGTTTTGGTTTCTTGCTCATATCTCGAAAACAGTTACTCCTATTAACTTTTATCTTTTTACTAAAATTCAAGCTGATATAATTTCCTACAAAATAATTATTTGCATTTTTTATGTAGGACTAACCATAAGCGAGATATAAGATTGAAAATAATTAATATTTAAAAAAGAAGTGCTTTAACAGAAAATGTCTTGTGATTTAAAATACACTTAATTTATTAGGTCCAATACTTTATTAGAAAAAAAGGGGGTGACATATAAGTCACTGAAGTCTTCAGAGTCGATTTTAAATGCTGCATTTTCGTCTTCGTCTCAAACATTGAAAACTGAATTACATTTTTGTTCTGAAACGGTAACAGTTTTTACTTTGGTTTTTTGCTTATATCTCGAAAACAGTTACTCCTATCAATTTTTATCTTTCTTTCAAAATTAAAGCTGATAACATTTCCTACAAAATAGTTATTTGCATTTTTCTTGTAGGACCAACCATAAGCGAGTTATAAAGTTGGATATAAATAATATTTAACAAAAACTTGCTTAAAAATAAAATGTTTGAAATACTGAAATTAAACTAAATTAATTGTGTCTAACACTTTAGTAGAGAAAAAAGAAAAAGACATAAAAGTCACCAAAGTCTTCAGAATCGTTTTTAGTCGTCATATTAATAACAATAACATTAATAATAATAATACTAATAGTACTAAATCTGCTTATATGCAAGCGCTTTATTAAGGTAACAGTTTTTTGGTTTCTTGCTTATATCTCGAAAACAGTTACTCCTATGAATTTTTGTTTTCTTTTCAAAATTAAAGCTGATAAAATTTCCTACAAAATAGTTATTTGCATTTTTCTTGTAGGACCAACCATAAGCGAGTTATAGAGTTGGATATATATAATATTTAACAAAAATTTGCTTTAAAATAAAATGTTTGAAAAACTGAAATTAAACTAATTTAATTGTGTCTAACACTTTAGTAGAGGAAAAAGGAAAAGACATAAAAGTCACTAAAGGTTTCAGAGTTGTCTTTAGTTGTCATATTAATAACAATAACATTAATAATAATACTAATAGTACTAAATTTGCTTATATGCAAACGCTTAATTAAGGTAACAGTGTTTTGGTTTCTTGCTTATATCTCGAAAACAGTTACTCCTATCAATTTTTATCTTTTTACTAAAATTCAAGCTGATAAAATTTCCTACAAAATAGTTATTTGCATTTTTCATGTAGGACTAACCATAAGCGAGATATATGATTGAAAATAATTAATATTTAAAAAAAAAGTGCTTTAACAGAAAATGTCTTGTGATTTAAAATACACTTAATTTATTGGGTCCAATACTTTATTAGAAGAAAAAGGAAGTGACATAAAAGTCACTGAAGTCTTCAGAGTCGTTTTTAAATGCTGCAGTTTCGTCTTCGTCTCAAACATTGAAAACTGAATTACATTTTTGTTCAGTAACAGTCACAGTTTTCTTATTGTTTTTTTGCTTATATCTCGAAAACAGTTATTCCTATCAATTTTTATCTTTCTGTCAAAATTAAAGCCGATAAAATTTCCTACAAAATAGTTATTTGCATTTTTCTTGTAGGACCAACCATAAGCGAGTTATAGAGTTGGATATAAATAATATTTAACAAAAATTTGCTTTAAAATAAAATGTTTGAAAAACTGAAATTAAACTAATTTAATTGTGTCTAACACTTTAGTAGAGGAAAAAGAAGAAGACATAAAAGTCACTAAAGGTTTCAAAGTTGTCTTTAATCGTCATATTAATACCAATAACATTAATAATAATAATAATAATAGTACTAAATTTGCTTATATGCAAACGCTTAATTAAGGTAACAGTGTTTTGGTTTCTTGCTCATATCTCGAAAACAGTTACTCCTATCAATTTTTATCTTTTTACTAAAATTCAAGCTGATAAAATTTCCTACAAAATAGTTATTTGCATTTTTTATGTAGGACTAACCATAAGCGAGATATAAGATTGAAAATAATTAATATTTAAAAAAGAAGTGCTTTAACAGAAAATGTCTTGTGATTTAAAATACACTTAATTTATTAGGTCCAATACTTTATTAAAAAAAAAGGGGGTGACATATAAGTCACTGAAGTCTTCAGAGTCGATTTTAAATGCTGCATTTTCGTCTTCGTCTCAAACATTGAAAACTGAATTACATTTTTGTTCTGAAACGGTAACAGTTTTTACTTTGGTTTTTTGCTTATATCTCGAAAACAGTTACTCCTATCAATTTTTATCTTTCTTTCAAAATTAAAGCTGATAACATTTCCTACAAAATAGTTATTTGCATTTTCCTTGTAGGACCAACCATAAGCGAGTTATAAAGTTGGATATAAATAATATTTAACAAAAACTTGCTTAAAAATAAAATGTTTGAAATACTGAAATTAAACTAAATTAATTGTGTCTAACACTTTAGTAGAGAAAAAAGAAAAAGACATAAAAGTCACCAAAGTCTTCAGAATCGTTTTTAGTCGTCATATTAATAATAATAACATTAATAATAATAATACTAATAGTACTAAATCTGCTTATATGCAAGCGCTTTATTAAGGTAACAGTTTTTTGGTTTCTTGCTTATATCTCGAAAACAGTTACTCCTATGAATTTTTGTCTTTCTTTCAAAATTAAAGCTGATAAAATATTCTACAAAATAGTTATTTGCATTTTTCTTGTAGGACCAACCATAAGCGAGTTATAGAGTTGGATATAAATAATATTTAACAAAAATTTGCTTTAAAATAAAATGTTTGAAAAACTGAAATTAAACTAATTTAACTGTGTCTAACTCTTTAGTAGAGAAAAGAGGAAAAAACATAAAAGTCACTAAAGGTTTCAGAGTTGTCTTTAGTTGTCATATTAATAACAATAACATTAATAATAATAATACTAATAGTACTAAATTTGCTTATATGCAAACGCTTAATTAAGGTAACAGTGTTTTGGTTTCTTGCTTATATCTCGAAAACAGTTACTCCTATCAATTTTTAACTTTTTACTAAAATTCAAGCTGATAAAATTTCCTACAAAATAGTTATTTGCATTTTTCATGTAGGACTAACCATAAGCGAGATATATGATTGAAAATAATTAATATTTTAAAAAAAAGTGCTTTAACAGAAAATGTCTTGTGATTTAAAATTCACTTAATTTATTAGGTCCAATACTTTATTAGAAGAAAAAGGAAGTGACATAAAAGTCACTGAAGTCTTCAGAGTCGTTTTTAAATGCTGCAGTTTCGTCTTCGTCTCAAACATTGAAAACCGAATTACATTTTTGTTCAGTAACAGTCACAGTTTTCTTATTGGTTTTTTGCTTATATCTCGAAAACAGTTACTCCTATCAATTTTTATCTTTTTTTCAAAATTAAAGCTGATAAAATTTCCTACAAAAAAGTTATTTGCATTTTTCTTGTAGGACCAACCATAAGCGAGTTATAGAGTTGGATATAAATAATATTTAACAAAAATTTGCTTTAAAATAAAATGTTTGAAAAACTGAAATTAAACTAATTTAATTGTGTCTAACACTTTAGTAGAGGAAAAAGAAGAAGACATAAAAGTCACTAAAGGTTTCAAAGTTGTCTTTAATCGTCATATTAACAACAATAACATTAATAATAATAATACTAATAGTACTAAATTTGCTTATATGCAAACGCTTAATTAAGGTAACAGTGTTTTGGTTTCTTGCTCATATCTCGAAAACAGTTACTCCTATCAATTTTTATCTTTTTACTAAAATTCAAGCTGATAAAATTTCCTACAAAATAGTTATTTGCATTTTTTATGTAGGACTAACCATAAGCGAGATATAAGATTGAAAATAATTAATATTTAAAAAAGAAGTGCTTTAACAGAAAATGTCTTGTGATTTAAAATACACTTAATTTATTAGGTCCAATACTTTATTAGAAAAAAAAGGGGGTGACATATAAGTCACTGAAGTCTTCAGAGTCGATTTTAAATGCTGCATTTTCGTCTTCGTCTCAAACATTGAAAACTGAATTACATTTTTGTTCTGAAACGGTAACAGTTTTTACTTTGGTTTTTTGCTTATATCTCGAAAACAGTTACTCCTATCAATTTTTATCTTTTTTTCAAAATTAAAGCTGATAACATTTCCTACAAAATAGTTATTTGCATTTTTCTTGTAGGACCAACCATAAGCGAGTTATAAAGTTGGATATAAATAATATTTAACAAAAACTTGCTTAAAAATAAAATGTTTGAAATACTGAAATTAAACTAAATTAATTGTGTCTAACACTTTAGTAGAGAAAAAAGAAAAAGACATAAAAGTCACCAAAGTCTTCAGAATCGTTTTTAGTCGTCATATTAATAACAATAACATTAATAATAATAATACTAATAGTACTAAATCTGCTTATATGCAAGCGCTTTATTAAGGTAACAGTTTTTTGGTTTCTTGCTTATATCTCGAAAACAGTTACTCCTATGAATTTTTGTCTTTCTGTCAAAATTAAAGCTGATAAAATATTCTACAAAATAGTTATTTGCATTTTTCTTGTAGGACCAACCATAAGCCAGTTATAGAGTTGGATATAAATAATATATAACAAAAATTTGCTTTAAAATAAAATGTTTGAAAAACTGAAATTAAACTAATTTAACTGTGTCTAACACTTTAGTAGAGGAAAAAGGAAAAGACATAAAAGTCACTAAAGGTTTCAGAGTTGTCTTTAGTTGTCATATTAATAACAATAACATTAATAATAATAATACTAATAGTACTAAATTTGCTTATATGCAAACGCTTAATTAAGGTAACAGTGTTTTGGTTTCTTGCTTATATCTCGAAAACAGTTACTCCTATCAATTTTTATCTTTTTACTAAAATTCAAGCTGATAAAATTTCCTACAAAATAGTTATTTGCATTTTTCATGTAGGACTAACCATAAGCGAGATATAAGCTTGAAAATAATTAATATTTAAAAAAAAAGTGCTTTAACAGAAAATGTCTTGTGATTTAAAATAACACTTAATTTATTAGGTCCAATACTTTATTAGAAGAAAAAGGGGGTGACATATAAGTCACTGAAGTTTTCAGAGTCGATTGTAAATGCTGCATTTTCGTCTTCGTCTCAAACATTGAAAACTGAATTACATTTTTGTTCTGAAACGGTAACAGTTTTTACTTTGGTTTTTTTTTATATCTCGAAAACAATTACTCCTATCAGTTTTTATCTTTTTTTCAAAATAAAGCTGATAAAATTTTCTACAAAATAGTTATTTGCATTTTTCTTGTAGGACCAACAATAAGCGAGTTATAAAGTTGGATATAAATAATATTTAACAAAAACTTGCTTAAAAATTAAATGTTTGAAATACTGAAATTAAACTAAATTAATTGTGTCTAACACTTTAGTAGAGAAAAAAGAAAAAGACATAAAAGTCACCAAAGTCTTCAGAATCGTTTTTAGTCGTCATATTAATAACAATAACATTAATAATAATAATACTAATAGTACTAAATTTGCTTACATGCAAACGCTTAATTCAGGTAACAATTTTTTGGTTTCTTGCTTATATCTCGAAAACAGTTACTCCTATCAATTTTTATTTTTTTACTAAAATTAAAGCTGATAAAATTTCCTACAAAATAGTTAATTGCATTTTTAACGTAGGACTAACCATAAGCGAGATATGAGTTTGAAAATAATTAAAATTAAAAAAAAAGTGTTTCAACAGAAAATGTCTTGTGATTTAAAATACACTTAATTTATTGGGTCCAATACATTATTAGAAGAAAAAAGAGGTGACAGAAAGGTCACTGAAGTCTTTAGAGTCGTTTGTAAATGCTGCATTTTCGTCTTCGTCTCAAACATTTAAAACTGAATTATATTTTTGTTCAGTAACTGTTACAGTTTTCTTATTGGTTTTTTGCTTATATCTCGAAAACAGTTACTCCTATCAATTTTTATCTTTCTTTTAAAATTAAAGCTGATAAAGCTTCCTACAAAATAGTTATTTGCATTTTTCTTGTAGGACCAACCATAAGCGAGTTATAGAGTTGGATATAAATAATATTTAACAAAAATTTGCTTTAAATAAAATGTTTAAAAAACCGAAATTAAACTAAATTAATTGAGTCTAACACTTTAGTAGAGAAAAAAGAAAAAGACATAAAAGTCACCAAAGTCTTCAGAATCGTTTTTAGTCGTCATATTAATAACAATAACATTAATAATAATAATACTAATAGTACTAAATCTGCTTATATGCAAGCGCTTTATTAAGGTAACAGTTTTTTGGTTTCTTGCTTATATCTCGAAAACAGTTACTCCTATCAATTCTTAACTTTTTACTAAAATTAAAGCTGATAAAATTTCCTACGAAATAGTTATTAGCATTTTTCTAGTAGGACCAAGCATAAGCGAGTTATAGAGATGGATTTAAATAATATTTAACAAAAATTTGCTTTAAAATAAAATGTTTGAAATACTGAAATTAAACTAAATTAATTGTGTCTAACACTTTAGTAGAGGAAAAAGAAGAAGACATAAAAGTCACTAAAAATTTCAGAGTCCTCTTTAATCGTCATATTAATAACAATAACATTAATAATAATAATACTAATAGTACTAAATTTGCTTATATGCAAACGCTTAATTAAGTTAACAGTTTTTTGGTTTCTTGCTTATATCTCGAAAACAGTTACTCCTATCAATTTTTATCTTTTTACTAAAATTAAAGCTGATAAAATTTCCAACAAAATAGTTATTTGCATTTTTCATGTAGGACTAACCATAAGCGAGATGTAAGTTTGAAAATAATCAATATTTAAAAAAAAGTGCTTTAACAGAAAATGTCTTGTGATTTAAAATACACTTAATTTATTGAGTCCAATACTTTATTAGAAAAAAAAAGGAGGTGACTTAAAAGTCACTGAGGTTTTCAGAGTCGTTTTTAAATGCTGCATTTTCGTCTTCGTCTCAAACATTGAAAACTGAATTGCATTTTTGTTCAGTAACGGTTACAATTTTCACTTTGGTTTTTTGCTTATATCTCGAAAACAGTTACTCCTATAAATTTTTATCTTTTCTTCAAAATTAAAGCTGAAAAAATTTCCTACAAAATAGTTTTTAGCATTTTTTTTGTAGGACCAACCATAAGCGAGTTATAGAGTTGGATATAAATAATCTTTAAGAAAAATTTGCTTTAAAATAAAATGTTTGAAAAACTGAAATTAAACTAATTTAATTGTGTCTAACACATTAGTAGAGGAAAAAGAAGAAGACATAAAAGTCACTAAAGGTTTCAAAGTTGTCTTTAATCGTCATATTAATAACAATAACATTAATAGTAATAATACTAATAGTACTAAATTTGCTTATATGCAAACGCTTAATTAAGGTAACAGTGTTTTGGTTTCTGGCTTATATCTCGAAAACAGTTACTCCTATCAATTTTTATCTTTTTACTAAAATTCAAGCTGATAAAATTTCCTACAAAATAGTTATTTGCATTTTTTATGTAGGACTAACCATAAGCGAGATATGAGATTGAAAATAATTAATATTTAAAAAAAAAGTGCTTTAACAGAAAATGTCTTGTGATTTAAAATACACTTAATTTATTGAGTCCAATATTTTATTAGAAGAAGAAGAAAGTGACATAAAAGTCACTGAAGTCTTCAGAGTCGTTTTTAAATGCTGCAGTTTCGTCTTCGTCTCAAACATTGAAAACTGAATTACATTTTGGTTCAGTAACAGTCACAGTTTTCTTATTGGTTTTTTGCTTATATCTCGAAAACAGTTACTCCTATCAATTTTTATTTATTTTTCAAAATTAAAGCTGATAAAATTTCCTACAAAATAGTTATTTGCATTTTTCTTGTAGGACCAACCATAAGCGAGTTATAGAGTTGGATATAAATAATATTTAACAAAAATTTGCTTTAAAATAAAATGTTTGAAAAACTGAAATTAAACTAATTTAATTGTGTCTAACACATTAGTAGAGGAGAAAGAAGAAGACATAAAAGTCACTAAAGGTTTCAAAGTTGTCTTTAATCGTCATATTAATAACAATAACATTAATAATAATAATACTAATAGTACTAAATTTGCTTATATGCAAACGCTTAATTAAGGTAACAGTGTTTTGGTTTCTGGCTTATATCTCGAAAACAGTTACTCCTATCAATTTTTATCTTTTTACTAAAATTCAAGCTGATAAAATTTCCTACAAAATAGTTATTTGCATTTTTTATGTAGGACTAACCATAAGCGAGATATAAGATTGAAAATAATTAATATTTAAAAAAAAAGTGCTTTAACAGAAAATGTCTTGTGATTTAAAATACACTTATATTTTTAGGTCCAATACTTTATTAGAAAAAAAAGGGGGTGACATATAAGTCACTGAAGTCTTCAGAGTCGATTTTAAATGCTGCATTTTCGTCTTCGTCTCAAACATTGAAAACTGAATTACATTTTTGTTCTGAAACGGTAACAGTTTTTACTTTGGTTTTTTGCTTATATCTCGAAAACAGTTACTGCTATCAATTTTTATCTTTCTTTCAAAATTAAAGCTGATAACATTTCCTACAAAATAGTTATTTGCATTTTTCTTGTAGGACCAACCATAAGCGAGTTATAGAGTTGGATATAAATAATCTTTAAGAAAAATTTGCTTTAAAATAAAATGTTTGAAATACTGAAATTAAACTAAATTAATTGTGTCTAACACTTTAGTAGAGAAAAAAGAAAAAGACATAAAAGTCACCAAAGTCTTCAGAATCGTTTTTAGTCGTCATATTAATAACAATAACATTAATAATAATAATACTAATAGTACTAAATTTGCTTACATGCAAACGCTTAATTCAGGTAACAATTTTTTGGTTTCTTGCTTATATCTCGAAAACAGTTACTCCTATCAATTTTTATCTTTTTGCTAAAATTAAAGCTGATAAAATTTCCTACAAAATAGTTAATTGCATTTTTAACGTAGGACTAACCATAAGCGAGATATAAGTTTGAAAATAATTAAAATTAAAAAAAAAGTGCTTCAACAGAAAATGTCTTGTGATTTAAAATACACTTAATTTATTGGGTCCAATACTTTATTAGAAGAAAAAAGAGGTGATAGAAAGGTCACTGAAGTCTTTAGAGTCGTTTGTAAATGCTGCATTTTCGTCTTCGTCTCAAACATTGAAAACTGAATTACATTTTTGTTCAGTAACTGTTACAGTTTTCTTATTGGTTTTTTGCTTATATCTCGAAAACAGTTACTCCTATTAATTTTTATCTTTCTTTTAAAATTAAAGCTGATAAAGCTTCCTACAAAATAGTTATTTGCATTTTTCTTGTAGGACCAACCATAAGCGAGTTATAGAGTTGGATATAAATAATATTTAACAAAAATTTGCTTTAAATAAAATGTTTGAAAAACCGAAATTAAACTAAATTAATTGAGTCTAACACTTTAGTAGAGAAAAAAGAAAAAGACATAAAAGTCACCAAAGTCTTCAGAATCGTTTTTAGTCGTCATATTAATAACAATAACATTAATAATAATAATACTAATAGTACTAAATCTGCTTATATGCAAGCGCTTTATTAAGGTAACAGTTTTTTGGTTTCTTGCTTATATCTCGAAAACAGTTACTCTTATCAATTCTTAACTTTTTACTAAAATTAAAGCTGATAAAATTTCCTACGAAATAGTTATTAGCATTTTTCTTGTAGGACCAAGCATAAGCGAGTTATAGAGATGGATTTAAATAATATTTAACAAAAATTTGCTTTAAAATAAAATGTTTGAAATACTGAAATTAAACTAAATTAATTGTGTCTAACACTTTAGTAGAGGAAAAAGAAGAAGACATAAAAGTCACTAAAAATTTCAGAGTCCTCTTTAATCGTCATATTAATAACAATAACATTAATAATAATAATACTAATAGTACTAAATTTGCTTATATGCAAACGCTTAATTAAGTTAACAGTTTTTTGGTTTCTTGCTTATATCTCGAAAACAGTTACTCCTATCAATTTTTATCTTTTTACTAAAATTAAAGCTGATAAAATTTCCAACAAAATAGTTATTTGCATTTTTCATGTAGGACTAACCATAAGCGAGATGTAAGCTTGAAAATAATCAATATTTAAAAAAAAAGTGCTTTAACAGAAAATGTCTTGTGATTTAAAATACACTTAATTTATTGAGTCCAATACTTTATTAGAAAAAAAAGGAGGTGACTTAAAAGTCACTGAGGTTTTCAGAGTCGTTTTTAAATTCTGCATTTTCGTCTTCGTCTCAAACATTAAAAACTGAATTACATTTTTGTTCAGTAACGGTTACAATTTTCACTTTGGTTTTTTGCTTATATCTCGAAAACAGTTACTCCTATAAATTTTTATCTTTTCTTCAAAATTAAAGCTGATAAAATTTCCTACAAAATAGTTTTTAGCATTTTTTTTGTAGGACCAACCATAAGCGAGTTATAGAGTTGGATATAAATAATCTTTAAGAAAAATTTGCTTTAAAATAAAATGTTTGAAAAACTGAAATTAAACTAATTTAATTGTGTCTAACACATTAGTAGAGGAAAAAAAAGAAGACATAAAAGTCACTAAAGGTTTCAAAGTTGTCTTTAATCGTCATATTAATAACAATAACATTAATAATAATAATACTAATAGTACTAAATTTGCTTATATGCAAACGCTTAATTAAGGTAACAGTGTTTTGGTTTCTGGCTTATATCTCAAAAACAGTTACTCCTATCAATTTTTATTTTTTTACTAAAATTCAAGCTGATAAAATTTCCTACAAAATAGTTATTTGCATTTTTTATGTAGGACTAACCATAAGCGAGATATAAGATTGAAAATAATTAATATTTTAAAAAAAAGTGCTTTAACAGAAAATGTCTTGTGATTTAAAATACACTTAATTTATTGGGTCCAATACTTTATTAGAAGAAAAAAGAGGTGACAAAAAGGTCACTGAAGTCTTCAGAGTCGTTTTTAAATGCTGCAGTTTCGTCTTCGTCTCAAACATTGAAAACTGAATTACATTTTGGTTCAGTAACAGTCACAGTTTTCTTATTGGTTTTTTGCTTATATCTCGAAAACAGTTACTCCTATCAATTTTTATTTATTTTTCAAAATTAAAGCCGATAAAATTTCCTACAAAATAGTTATTTGCATTTTTCTTGTAGGACCAACCATAAGCGAGTTATAGAGTTGGATATAAATAATATTTAACAAAAATTTGCTTTAAAATAAAATGTTTGAAAAACTGAAATTAAACTAACTTAATTGTGTCTAACACATTAGTAGAGGAGAAAGAAGAAGACATAAAAGTCACTAAAGGTTTCAAAGTTGTCTTTAATCGTCATATTAATAACAATAACATTAATAATAATAATACTAATAGTACTAAATTTGCTTATATGCAAACGCTTAATTAAGGTAACAGTGTTTTGGTTTCTGGCTTATATCTCGAAAACAGTTATTCCTATCAATTTTTATCTTTTTACTAAAATTCAAGCTGACAAAATTTCCTACAAAATAGTTATTTGCATTTTTTATGTAGGACTAACCATAAGCGAGATATAAGATTGAAAATAATTAATATTTAAAAAAAAAGTGCTTTAACAGAAAATGTCTTGTGATTTAAAATACACTTAATTTTTTAGGTCCAATACTTTATTAGAAAAAAAAGGGGGTGACATATAAGTCACTGAAGTCTTCAGAGTCGATTTTAAATGCTGCATTTTCGTCTTCGTCTCAAACATTGAAAACTGAATTACATTTTTGTTCTGAAACGGTAACAGTTTTTACTTTGGTTTTTTGCTTATATCTCGAAAACAGTTACTGCTATCAATTTTTATCTTTCTTTCAAAATTAAAGCTGATAACATTTCCTACAAAATAGTTATTTGCATTTTTCTTGTAGGACCAACCATAAGCGAGTTATAAAGTTGGATATAAATAATATTTAACAAAAACTTGCTTAAAAATAAAATGTTTGAAATACTGAAATTAAACTAAATTAATTGTGTCTAACACTTTAGTAGAGAAAAAAGAAAAAGACATAAAAGTCACCAAAGTCTTCAGAATCGTTTTTAGTCGTCATATTAATAACAATAACATTAATAATAATAATAATAATAATAGTACTAAATCTGCTTATATGCAAGCGCTTTATTAAGGTAACAGTTTTTTGGTTTCTTGCTTATATCTCGAAAACAGTTACTCCTATGAATTTTTGTCTTTCTTTCAAAATTAAAGCTGATAAAATATTCTACAAAATAGTTATTTGCATTTTTCTTGTAGGACCAACCATAAGCGAGTTATAGAGTTGGATATAAATAATATTTAACAAAAATTTGCTTTAAAATAAAATGTTTGAAAAACTGAAATTAAACTAATTTAACTGTGTCTAACACTTTAGTAGAGAAAAAAGGAAAAGACATAAAAGTCACTAAAGGTTTCAGAGTTGTCTTTAGTTGTCATATTAATAACAATAACATTAATAATAATAATACTAATAGTACTAAATTTGCTTATATGCAAACGCTTAATTAAGGTAACAGTGTTTTGGTTTCTTGCTTATATCTCGAAAACCGTTACTCCTATCAATTTTTATTTTTTTACTAAAATTCAAGCTGATAAAATTTCCTACAAAATAGTTATTTGCATTTTTCTTGTAGGACCAACCATAAGCGAGTTATAGAGTTGGATATAAATAATATTTAACAAAAATTTGCTTTAAAATAAAATGTTTGAAAAACTGAAATTAAACTAATTTAATTGTGTCTAACACTTTAGTAGAGGAAAAAGAAGAAGACATAAAAGTCACTAAAGGTTTCAAAGTTGTCTTTAATCGTCATATTAATAACAATAACATTAATAATAATAATACTAATAGTACTAAATTTGCTTATATGCAAACGCTTAATTAAGGTAACAGTGTTTTGGTTTCTTGCTCATATCTCGAAAACAGTTACTCCTATCAATTTTTATCTTTTTACTAAAATTCAAGCTGATAATATTTCCTACAAAATAGTTATTTGCATTTTTTATGTAGGACTAACCATAAGCGAGATATAAGATTGAAAATAATTAATATTTAAAAAAGAAGTGCTTTAACAGAAAATGTCTTGTGATTTAAAATACACTTAATTTATTAGGTCCAATACTTTATTAGAAAAAAAAGGGGGTGACATATAAGTCACTGAAGTCTTCAGAGTCGATTTTAAATGCTGCATTTTCGTCTTTGTCTCAAACATTGAAAACTGAATTACATTTTTGTTCTGAAACGGTAACAGTTTTTACTTTGGTTTTTTGCTTATATCTCGAAAACAGTTACTCCTATGAATTTTTGTCTTTCTTTCAAAATTAAAGCTGATAAAATATTCTACAAAATAGTTATTTGCATTTTTCTTGTAGGACCAACCATAAGCGAGTTATAGAGTTGGATATAAATAATATTTAACAAAAATTTGCTTTAAAATAAAATGTTTGAAAAACTGAAATTAAACTAATTTAACTGTGTCTAACACTTTAGTAGAGAAAAAAGGAAAAGACATAAAAGTCACTAAAGGTTTCAGAGTTGTCTTTAGTTGTCATATTAATAACAAAAACATTAATAATAATAATACTAATAGTACTAAATTTGCTTATATGCAAACGCTTAATTAAGGTAACAGTGTTTTGGTTTCTTGCTTATATCTCGAAAACAGTTACTCCTATCAATTTTTATCTTTTTACTAAAATTCAAGCTGATAAAATTTCCTACAAAATAGTTATTTGCATTTTTCTTGTAGGACTAACCATAAGCGAGTTATAAAGTTGGATATAAATAATATTTAACAAAAACTTGCTTAAAAATAAAATGTTTGAAATACTGAAATTAAACTAAATTAATTGTGTCTAACACTTTAGTAGAGAAAAAAGAAAAAGACATAAAAGTCACCAAAGTCTTCAGAATCGTTTTTAGTCGTCATATTAATAACAATAACATTAATAATAATAATACTAATAGTACTAAATCTGCTTATATGCAAGCGCTTTATTAAGGTAATAGTTTTTTGGTTTCTTGCTTATATCTCGAAAACAGTTACTCCTATGAATTTTTGTCTTTCTTTCAAAATTAAAGCTGATAAAATATTCTACAAAATAGTTATTTGCATTTTTCTTGTAGGACTAACCATAAGCGAGATATAAGTTTGAAAATAATTAATATTTAAAAAAAAAGTGCTTTAACAGAAAATGTCTTGTGATTTAAAATACACTTAATTTAATGGGTCCAATACTTTATTAGAAGAAAAAGGGGGTGACATATAAGTCACTGAAGTCTTCAGAGACGATTTTAAATGCTGCATTTTCGTCTTTGTCTCAAACATTGAAAACTGAATTACATTTTTGTTCTGAAACGGTAACAGTTTTTACTTTGGTTTTTTGCTTATTTCTCGAAAACAGTTACTCCTATAAATTTTTATCTTTTCTTCAAAATTAAAGCTGATAAAATTTCCTACAAAATAGTTTTTAGCATTTTTTTTGTAGGACCAACCATAAGCGAGTTATAGAGTTGGATATAAATAATCTTTAAAAAAAATTTGCTTTAAAATAAAATGTTTGAAAAACCGAAATTAAACTAAATTAATTGGGTCCAATACTTTATTAGAAAAAAAAGGAGGTAACATAAAAGTCACTGAAGTCTTCAGAGTCGATTTTAAATGCTGCATTTTCGTCTTCGTCTCAAACATTGAAAACTAAATTACATTTTTGTTCAGTAACAGTTACAGTTTTCTTATTGGTTTTTTGCTTATATCTCGAAAACTGTTACTCCTATCAATTTTTATCTTTCTTTCAAAATTAAAGCTGATAAAATAAGCCAGTTATAGAGTTGGATATAAATAATCTTTAACAAAAATTTGCTTTAAAATAAAATGTTTGAAAAACCGAAATTAAACTAAATTAATTGTGTCTAACACTTTAGTAGAAGAAAAAGGAGAAGACATAAAAGTTACCAAAGTCTTCAGAGTTGTTTTTAGTACAAAATTTGCTTATATGCAAGCCCTTAATTAAAGTAACAGTTTTTTAGTTTCTTGCTTATACCTCGAAAACAGTTACTCCTATCAATTTGTATCTTTTCACTAAAATTAAAGCCGATAAAATTTCCTACAAAATAGTTATTTGCATTTTTCATGTAGGACTAACCATAAGCGAGATATAAGTTTGAAAATAATTAATATTTAAAAAAAAATGTGCTTTAACAGAAAATGTCTTGTGATTTAAAATCACGCTTATGGTTAGTCCTACATGAAAAATGCAAACAACTGTTTTGTAGGAACTTTTATCAGCTTTAATTTTAGTGAAAAGATAAAAATTGATAGGAGTAACTGTTTTCGAGATATAAGCAAGAAACCAAAAAACTGTTACTTTAATTAAGGGCTTGCATATAAGCAAATTTAGTACTGAAAACAACTCTGAAGACTTTGGTGACTTTTATGTCTTCTCCTTTTTCTTCTACTAAAGTGTTAGACACAATTAATATAGTTTAAATTCGGTTTTTCAAACATTTTATTTTAAAGCAAATTTTTGTTAAAGATTATTTATATCCAACTCTATAACTCGGTTATGGTTGGTCCTACAAAAAAAATGCGAATAACTATTTTGTAGAAAATTTTATCAGCTTTAATTTTGAAAGAAAGATAAAAATTGATAGAAGTAACTATTTTCGAGATATAAGCAAAAAACCAATAAGAAAACTGTAACTGTTACTGAACAAAAATGTAATTCAGTTTTCAATGTTTGAAACAAAGACGAAAATGCAGCATTTAAAATCGTCTCTGAAGACTTCAGTGACTTTTATGTCTCCTCCTTTTTCTTCTAATAAAGTATTGGACCCATTAAATTAAGTGTATTTTAAATCACAAGACATTTTCTGTTAAAGCACTTTTTTTTTAAATATTAATTATTTTCAAACTTATATCTCGCTTATGGTTAGTCCTACATGAAAAATGCAAATTACTATTTTGTAGGAAATTTTATCACCTTTAATTTTGGTGAAAAAGTAAAAATTGATAGGAGTAACTGTTTTCGAGATATAAACAAAAAACAAAAAAACTGTTACCTTAATTAAGCGCTTGCATATAAGCAAATTTAGTACTACTAGTATTGTTATTATAAATGTTATTGTTATTAATATGACGGCTAAAGACAACTCTAAGACTTAAGTGACTTTTATGTCTCCTTCTTTTTCCTCTACTAAAGTGTTAGACACAATTAATTTAGTTTAATTTCAGTTTTTCAAACATTTTATTTTAAAGCAAATTTTTGTTTAATATTATTTATATCCAACTCTATAACTTGCTTATGCTTGGTCCTACAAGAAAAATGTAAATAACTATTTTGGTGTTTTCGAGATATAATCAAAAAACCAAAGTGAAAACTGTTACAGTTACTGAAAAAAATGTAATTCAGTTTTCAATGTTTGAGACGAAGACGAAAATGCAGCATTTAAAAAAGACTCTGAAGACTTCAGTGACTTTTATGTCACCTCCTTTTTCTTCTAATAGAGTATTGGACCCAATAAATTAAGTGTATTTTAAATCACAAGACATTTTCTGTTAAAGCACTTTTTTTTAAATATTAATTTTTTTCAAACTTATATCTCGCTTATGGTTAGTCCTACATAAAAAATGCAAATAAATATTTTGTAGGAAATTTTATCAACTTTAATTTTAGTAAAAAAATAAAAATTGATAGGAGTAACTGTTTTCGAGATATAAGCAAGAAACTGTTATCTTAATTAAGCGCTTGCATATAAGCAAATTTAGTAATATTAGTATTATTATTATTAATGTTATTGTTATTAATATGACGACTAAAAACGACTCTCAAGACTTTGGTGACTTTTATGTCTTCTCCTTTTTCCTATACTAAAGTGTTACACTCAATTTATTTAGTTTAATTTCGGTTTTTCAAACATTTTATTTTAAAGCAAATTTTTGTTAATGATTATTTATATCCAACACTATAACTCGCTTATGGTTAGTCTTACAAAAAAAATGCAAATCACTATTTTGTAGGAAATTTTATCAGCTTTAATCTTGAAAGAAAGATAAAAATTGATAAGAGTAATTGTTTTCGAGATATAAGCAAAAAACCAAAGTGAAAACTGTTACAGTTACTGAACAAAAATGTAATTCAGTTTTCAATGTTTGAGACGAAGACGAAAATGCAGCATTTAAAAACGACTCTTAAAATTTCAGTGACTTTTATGTCACCTCCTTTTTCTTCTAATAAAGTATTGGACCCAATAAATTAAGTGTATTATAAATCACAAGACATTTTCTGTCAAAGCACTTTTTTTTTAAATATTAATTATTTTCAAACTTATATCTCGCTTATGGTTAGTCCTACATAAAAAATACAAATAACTATTTTGTAGGAAATTTTATCAGCTTTAATTTTTGTAAAAAGATAAAAATTGATAGGAATAACTGTTTTCGAGATATAAGCAAGAAACTGTTGCCTTAATTAAGCGCTTGCATATAAGCAAATTTAGTAATATTAGTATTATTATTATTAATGTTATTGTTATTAATATGACGACTAAAAACGACTCTCAAGACTTTGGTGACTTTTATGTCTTCTCCTTTTTCCTCTACTAATGTGTTAGTCTTAATTAATTTAGTTTAATTTCGGATTTTCAAACAATTTATTTTAAAGCAAATTTTTGTTAAAGATTATTTATATCCAACTCTATAACTCGCTTATGGTTGGTCTTACAAAAAAAATGCAATTAACTATTTTGTAGGAAATTTTATCAGCTTTAATTTTGAAAAAAAGGTAAAAATTGATAGGAGTAACTGGTTTCGAGATATAAGCAAAAAACCAATAAGAAAACTGTAACTGTTACTGAACAAAAATGTAATTCAGTTTTTAATATTTGAGACTAAGACAAAAATGCAGCATTTAAAAACGACTCTGAAGACTTCAGTGACTTTTATGTCACCTCCTTTTTCTAATAAAGTATTGGACCCATTAAATTAAGTGTATAAAATGCAGCATTTAAAAACGACTCTGAAAACTTCAGTGACTTTTATGTCACCTCCTTTTTCTTCTAATAAAGTATTGGACCCAATAAATTAAGTGTATTTTAAATCACAAGACATTTTCTGTTAAAACACTTTTTTTTAATTATTAATTATTTTCAAACTTATATCTCGCTTATGGTTAGTTCTACATGAAAAATGCAAATAACTATTTTGTAGGAAATTTTATCACCTTTAATTTTGGTGAAAAAGTAAAAATTGATAGGAGTAACTGTTTTCGAGATATGAGCAAGAAACCAAAAAACTGTTACCTTAATTAAGCGTTTGCATATAAGCAAATTTAGTACTATTAGTATTATTATTATTAATGTTATTGTTATTAATATGACGACTAAAGACGACTCTGAAACATTTAGTGACTTTTATGTCTTCTCCTTTTTCCTCTACTAAAGTGTTAGACACAATTAATTTAGTTTAATTCCGGTTTATCAAGCATTTTATTTTAAAGCAAATTTTTGTTAAATATTATTTATATCCAACTCTATAACTCGTTTATGCTTGGTCCTACAAGAAAAATGTAAATAACTATTTTGTTGGAAATTTTATCAGCTTTAATTTTGAAAGAAAGATAAAATTTGATAGGAGGAACTGTTTTCGAGATATAAGCAAAAAACCAATAAGAAAACTGTAACTGTTACTGAACAAAAATGTAATTCAGTTTTCAATGTTTGAGATTAAGACAAAAATGCAGCATTTAAAAACGACTCTGAAAACTTCAGTGACTTTTATGTCACCTCCTTTTTCTTCTAATAAAGTATTGGACCCAATAAATTAAGTGTATTTTAAATCACAAGACATTTTCTGTTAAAACACTTTTTTTTAATTATTAATTATTTTCAAACTTATATCTCGCTTATGGTTAGTTCTACATGAAAAATGCAAATAACTATTTTGTAGGAAATTTTATCACCTTCAATTTTGGTGAAAAAGTAAAAATTGATAGGAGTAACTGTTTTCGAGAAATAAGCAAAAAACAAAAAAACTGTTACCTTAATTAAGCGCTTGCATATAAGCAAATTTAGTACTACTAGTATTGTTATTATAAATGTTATTGTTATTAATATGACGACTAAAGACAACTCTAAGACTTTAGTGACTTTTATGTCTCCTCCTTTTTCCTCTACTAAAGTGTTAGACACAATTAATTTAGTTTAATTTCAGTTTTTCAAACATTTTATTTTAAAGCAAATTTTTGTTAAATATTAAAAACTATAAAATGGCTTAGATTGCCTAAAAACACAGATCACACATGATCTTTTGCATAGAAATGAGAAAACGCTCATGTAACACACAAAATAAGCTCCATTTTTCCTTATTAAAAGTATTATTATTATTAGTACTTTTGTTACTATTACTATTATTATTATTATTTTTATTATTATTTTTATTATTATTATTATTTATATTATTATTATTTTTATTATTATTATTATTATTATTATTATTATTATTATTATTAACTTATTAATTTTAGCCAATATCTTGCCTAAAAACTATCAAATTGCCTTTGGGATTCATTTTCAGTGGTTGATTCTTGGTGTTGATTGTTGAATTTGATATCTGGGTGTATGTGGTTGTTGTTGTTTCCTCTGGAAATTACTATTTTTGCGATTTCGGTAAGTTATTCTTGTTTAATTCGTTAATATCCGTCATTAGATACGCATAATTATATCTTATCGCGGCAGTATAAGATAGCGCTCGCCCCTCTATAGCAGCAGCAGCTGGTATCGCGGCGGCGCGGCGCAGTGAAAATTTAGTATTTATCGCTCTGTCGCAGAGTGAGCGTCTGGTGTCCAAATTTTGTCTACATTAATTTCATTAATTTCAGTTTAAATCACTAAATTTAATGGCTGAATTTAATTGCTGCCACTGTTTTAAAAGCGTAAGTCGTGATACACCTATCGTGGTGTGTGACGGCTGTTCGCTAAATATTCACTGTCGTTGCCTCAAAATAAGCGAAAATGAAATCGCCTTTATTTCTCAGTCTCGCTCTCCAAATATCAAACTGTTTTGTAATAGATGCAACGTAACTATCACAGCAATTTCAGAAATTAAAAAACTCGTAAATGACATAAAATCATCATTTGATGAGCGTCTTAGCAAACTCGAATCTCTTATTATTAATAACAATACGTCTCAAGCTATAAACCGCGAAGAAATTATCGCCGAATCTGTAGACAGGTCGGCTCGTGCGTGCAATGTTATTATGTACAATGTTAAACCTGTCGCTAATAGACAAGACGTGGATGTGGTAAATGATGTCCTCGAGGTCATTGATCCATCACTTGTGATTGGTCCGGAAAATGTTTTTCGCGTAGGAAAAACCGTCGGTGATAAACCTCGCTTATTAAAATTGCAATTTAAAACTCAACAAATGGCACGTCTATGCTTGAAGAAAAAATCGTCTTTGCTGCAGCACCCACAATTTGCTCACATTACTATTAGTGATGATAAAACCCCGGGTCAACTAAAGCATTTAAACAATTTGCGTGATGAATTAAAGCGAAGACTTGATGTTGGCGAAAAGGACTTGACAATTAAATACGTTAACCACGTACCAAAAATTATTTCACATCAAAAAAACTAAATATTTACCCTTGTTCAATGGCTCTTCTGTATACGAATATCGCATCTTTATCTTCAAAATTTAATGATTTGTTATTAGAAGTAACTGAATTTAGACCTTCTATTATCGCACTCACGGAGACTTGGCTTAATCGGTCCATCTCTGATGATGCTGTACACATTGAAAATTACTCTATTTACAGAGATGATCGCCTATCTCAAAAAGGTGGCGGTGTGTGTTTTTATGTAGATAAAATTAAAATTTCAAAATTTTTTAAAATTACTCAAATTTGCATATCTGTTAAACCTTATGATTCTCTATGGTTAAAATTTGAAGGAAATGAACAAACCTTTGTTATAGCATGTATTTACAGACCACCAACAGGAGCGTCTTTTAACAATCACGAAAATGATAAAAATCTATTTAATACCATACAATCAACTATTAATCAGTATCCTAACTTAATTATCATGGGAGATTTCAATTTTCCATGTATAGACTGGTCTGCTAAAAACACAACAGGTCAAACAATCATCGAAAAACAATTTTCTGAATTGCTCTTGGAGAATAATTTGTCACAAATAGTCACTGAACCTACACGATTTAGATCCCAACAACGTCCTTCATTACTTGATTTGGTAATTTTGTCTGACGTTAACCTTGTATCGTCTTTAAACGTTTCGAATCCTGTAGGTACATCTGATCATTCAAAAATCGAAATTGAGTTACAAATTATGATATATTCAGAGCCAAATGCAAGAATTAAAACAACATCAATTGTTGACTACACTCGCATAGACGAAAGTCTCTTGACTTACGACTGGAATGGTTTAGATTCACTAAATGCGGAAGAACAATGGAAACATTTTAAATCGATTTTACAAACTTGCATTACAACAAATTCCAGACTGTTTACAAACCGACTGAGAAAAGATAAACCGTGGATAAATCAACACATGCTTGACAAAATAAAATACAAAGCTAAATTATGGAAAAAATTTAAAAGGAAGCCTACTGAAGATAATTTTTCTGCTTATAAAAGATTTTCTAACCAACTAAAATCTGATTTACAAATAGCCAGGTGTAATTATGAAAATTCTATATTAAATAAACCAAAACTATTTTATTCCCATGTACGTAAATTTATCTCTAGTCGTGTGTCGGTCCCTTTAGTACGAAATGCTTCAGGTCTACTCTGCTCCGATCATACAGAAACTGCAAACACTTTAGCGGACAGTTTTGCTGCTACCTATAATTTAAACATTAATAATAATATACCGTCATTTATGCCTACAAGTACATTTAGTGGGTTGTCTTATATTAATTTTACTCCGGATCTGGTAAAAAGCCAACTCTGTGCCATTAAATTAAATACAGCTCCAGGTCCGGATCAGATACCTCCCAAACTCCTGAGAACTTGTGCTGCTTCGTTGTCGGGCCCACTTGCCAAAATGATGACAAAATCATTCTTACAAGGCACTTTGCCCTACGAGTGGTTGCAAGCAACAATCACGCCTTTGTACAAGTCAGGAGATAAACTTGATCCTGCTAACTATAGACCTGTAAGTCTCACGTCGACATGCTGTAAAATTATGGAAAAAGTTATAGTCAAGGAACTATTAACTTACATGAGAAAAAATAATTTAATACCTGAGCATCAGCACGGCTTTTTACCAGGTAGGTCAGTTGTCACAAACTTGCTATCCTGCACAAATCTATGGACAAAAATGTTAGACACTAACCAACCTGTAGACATAATTTACCTTGATTTTAGTAAAGCCTTTGATAAAGTCCCTCACAATCTCTTGTTAGCAAAACTGGAGTCCTATGGTGTAACAGGAAATTTGCTTGATTGGATCCGAGCGTTTCTATCAAATCGAAACTATTGTGTAAAAGTCTGTGGTAAATTTTCGTACTCTAAACCAGTATTAAGTGGGGTCCCACAGGGATCAGTTCTTGGACCAATTTTATTCTTGTTATATACAGCAGATTTATTGTTTTGACTGGACAGCTATTCAGCATATGCGGATGATATTAAGTTATTTGCTAACCCACTTGTCACGGACTTGCAAGACCAACTTAATTTAATCTTCCAATGGAGCGAGAAGTGGCAAATACCACTAAATATTGCAAAATGCTGTGTACTTCAGTGTGGCCACAACAACCCAAAGTACCTTTACCATATAAATGGCACACTCCTGAGTGTAAAAACCTCAACCAAAGATCTAGGGGTCATTGTAAATGATAAGTTAGGATGGTCAGAGCAATGTCTAGCATCAGTGGGTCGAGCGCGTAAAATGTTTTATTTGCTAAAGCATGTTTTTCCAAATCCTTCAGTCAGTTTTATTTCAAAGGTGTACATCACTTACATAAGGCCGCATTTGGAATTTGCCATTCCAGTCTGGAGACCTTATTTGTTAAAGGATATTGATTTGCTGGAAAGAACTCAGCACCTGGTAACTAGATGGACACACTGTTTAAGACAAGTTTCATATGAACAACGTCTTGAAATACTCAAAATACCAGATCTACGTGCTCGTCAAAACAGGGCAGATGCAATTCAAATTTTTCGGCTTACTCATGGTTTATTTCCTGGAGTAACACGCAATTTCTTGCAAATTCAATATCATGACAGACTTAGAGGTCATTCTTATAAGCTGAAAAAAGAACCATTTAAGACTACCGTTAGAAAGAATTATTTGACAAATCGTGCATTTGATATATGGAATGGCTTGCCTGATAACGTTGTTGCAGCTGTTACTGTTTCTTCCTTCAAGAATCAATATGACACATTACAATAATTAACATTAACCTTTATTAATTAACTAATTTAACTGTAGATTAAAATTGTATTTCATTTTTCATTATTCAATGGTGTTTTATTTAACACGAAACCGTATTTCTTGATATTTTGCTATAAAGGTGTTAACCTCAGCAAAGAATCTATGTTAATAATAATAATAATAATAAATGGCTTAGATTGCCTAAAAACACAGATCACACATGATCTTTTGCATAGAAATGAGAAAAGCTCATGTAACACAAAATAAGCTTCATTTTTGCTTAGAAAACTAAACTTACTTTCATTACTACTATTATTATTATTTTTATTATTATTATTATTATTACTATTATTTTTATTATCATTATTACTATTATTATTATTATTATTATTATTATTATTATTAATATTATTATTATTAAAAACCGATTATAACTTTTGTATCGTAAATGTTTTTATACCAGTTTTAAAATGAGTTATTGATTTTAGACAATTTCTTGCCTAAAAACACAGATCACAGATGATCTCTTGCATAGAAATGAGAAAACGCTCATATAACACACAAAATAAGCTTCATTTTTGCTTAGAAAACTGAGCTTACTTTTATTACTATTATTATTATTTTTATTATTATTATTACTATTATTATTATTATTATTATTATTATTATTATTATTATTATTATTATTATTATTATTATTAACTTTTGTATAGTAAATGTTTTTATACCAGTTTTAAAATGAGTTATTAATTTTAAACAATTTCTTGCCTAAAAATACAGATCACAGATGATTTCTTGCATAGAAATGAGAAAACGCTCATATAACACAAAATAAGCTTCATTTTTGCTTAGAAAACTAAGCTTACTTTTATTACTATTATTATTTTCATTATTATTATTATTATTATTATTATTATTATTATTATTATTATTATTACTATTATTATTATTAATATTATTTTTATTATTATTATTATTATTTTTGTTATTATTATTATTATTATTAAAAAATTATATTAAACAGACAGAAAACGTCGTATTCTGACACAAAAAAACGAATTACGTTATAGACTTGACGAGAACGGCGTATTTCGGACTCTTATAGGACTCTTATAGGGTCAAAAAGTATCAATTTGGATTAAAACAAATTATTTTTGTTGACTCTCAGTCTGAATTGTTCATCAGTTCAAACAAAAACGGCTTATTTTAGACGATCTTTGGCTTTGAACAAGAAAACTTACATCGAACAGACTAAAAACGTATTAATCTGGCATAAAAGAGCAATTTATGTATCACTTTGGATAAAGGCAGCTAATCCTATTCGTTTCATTGCTTAAAATAGACAAAATTGTTAATAAATCTAACAAAAACGCTGTATTCTAGCACAAAATACTAATTACATTATAGTTTCGACGAGAATAGCTTATTTGGAATGATTCATGCTTCCAAACGAGTAAATTTTTATTAAACAGATGCCAAACATCATGATTTGTCCTATAAAGACATTTTATATTGCAGTTTGTATTAAAACAAAATATTTTCGTTGATTCTTTGTTAGAAGCAGCAAACGTAACATTAAAGAATCTGAAAACTTTGTATTCGGACACAAACCACCAAATTTTGTACCAGTTTAGACAAAAACGGTTGATTTTCGACAATATTTTGCTTTGAACAAGAAAACTTATATCAAACTGACTAAAAACGTCTTATTTTAGCACAAAACAAAAGATTTGCGTTATAGTCTTAAAGCTGATTCATGCCACAATTTGGATAAAAACCAATTATTTTTGTTAATTCATTGTTACAAACAAGAAACCTTACATCAAAGAAACTGAAAACCCCTTATTTAGGCACAGAAATTCGAATTACGTTTCAGTCTGGACAAAAACTGCTTATTTTAGACGATCCTTTGTTTTGAACACAAAAACTTACATTAAAAAGATTAAAAACGTCTTATTCTGGCTAAAAACTGCAAATTATATATTACTCTAGATAACAGCAATTTATCCTGATTACTCCTTTACTTAGAATAGAGTAAACTTGTATAAAACTTAATGAAAACTTTAAATTTCGTCTCAAAGAAATAATTTACGTTAAAGTTTTGACCAGCACTGTTTATTTCAAACGAAATTATGATTCGAAACTAATGAACTTTTATGGGGCAGATGCAAAACCACATATTACCATATAAAGCGTTGTTTTAAAGCAAAGTATTACCTTTTGCAACAAGAAATTTCACGTCAAAGAAACTGAAAACTTCGTATTCATACATAAATATCGAATTACGTATCAGTTTAGGCAAATACAGCTTATTTTAAACGATTCCTTGCTATAAACAAGAAAAATTTTATCAAGCATATTGAAAACGTCTTATTCTCGAAAATAAGAGCAAATTATGTATCAATTTTAACAAAAGCGGATTACTCTGTTTGATTCTATGCTTAGAGTAGAGTAAACTACTATAAAACGTAATGAAAACTCTATATTCAAGCTCAAAAGAACAAATTACGTTATAGTTTTGACAAAAAAAAATATTTCGGACGATTACATACTTCGAAGTAAGCAAACTTTAATTGATCATGTGCAAAAGCTAATACTTTGCTTTAAAATAACGATTTATGTGGTAATATGGTATTTTGCATCTGTCCTATAAAAGTTTACTCGTTTCGCTCCATTGAATCATTCGAAATAAATTATTTTGACACAACAACAACGAAAATAATTTGTTTTTGTTTAAACTGTAACATAAGTCGCTTTTATAAAACGAACTAAAACGTTTGGCATCTGTTTAGTGAAAGTTTTCTCGTTTGGGGGCATAAAATCGTTTGAAATTAACAGTTCTGGTCAAAACTATAACGTAAATTATTTCTTTGTATCACTTTAAAGATTTGCGTTATAGTCTTGACGAGAACTGTTAATTTCAAACGATTCTATGCTTTGAAACCAGTATACTTTCACTGAACAGAGGCAAAACGTCTGATTTCGCCTTTAAAAAACGATTTATGTCACAGTTTGGATTAAAACCAATGATTTTCGTTTATTCATTGTTACAAACAAGAAACCTTACATCAAAGAAACTGAAAACCTCTTATTCAGGCCCAGAAAATCAAATTACGTTTCAGTCTGGACACAAATTGCTTATTTTAGACGATTCTTTCTTTTGAACACGAAAACTTATATTAAAAAGATTAAAAACGTCTTATTCTGGCTCAAAACTGCAAATTATGTATTACTTTGGATAAATGCAGTTTATCCTGATTACTCCTTTGCTTAGAATAGAGCAAACTTGTTTAAAACTTAATGAAAACTTTAAATATCGTCTCAAAGAAATAATTTACGTTATAGTTTTGACCAGAACTGTTAGTTTCAAACGATTTTATGCCCCCAAACGAGAAAACTTTTACTAAACAGATGCCAAACGTCTTAGTTCGTTTAATAAAAACGACATGTTACAGTTTAAACAAAAAAATTATTTTCGTTGTTGTGTCAAAATAATTTATTTCGAATGATTCAATGGAGCGAAACGAGTAAACTTTTATAGGACAGATGCAAAATACCATATTACCACATAAATCGTAATTTTAAAGCAAAGTATTAGCTTTTGCACTTGTTCAATTAAAGTTTGCTTACTTCGAAGTATGTAGTCCTCCGAAATAATTTTTTTTTGTCAAAACTATAACGTAATTTGTTCTTTTGAGCTTGAATATAGAGTTTTCATTACGTTTTAAAGTAGTTTACTCTACTCTAAGCATAGAATCAAACAGAGTGATCCGCTTTTGTTAAAACTGATACATAGTTTGCTCTTATTTTCGAGAATAAGACATTTTCAATATGTTTGATAAAATTTTTCTTGTTTATAGCAAGGAATCGTTTAAAATAAGCTGTATTTGCCTAAACTGATACGTAATTCGATATTTGTGCATGGATACGATGTTTTCAGTTTCTTTGACGTGAAATTTCTTGTTGCAAAAGGTAATAATTTGCTTTAAAACAACGCTTTATATGGTAATATGTGGTTTTGCATCTGCCCCATAAAAGTTCATTAGCTTCGAATCATAAAATCGTTCAAAACTATAACGTAAATTATTTCTTTGAGACGAAATTTAAAGTTTTCATTAAGTTTTATACAAGTTTACTCTATTCTAAGTAAAGGAGTTATCAGGATAAATTGCTTTTATCTAGAGTAATATATAATTTGCAGTTTTCAGCCAGAATAAGACGTTTTTATTCATTTTAATGTAAGTTTTTGTATTCAAAACAAAGGATCGTCTAAAGTAAGCAGTTTTTGTCCAGACTGAAACGTAATTCGAATTTCTGTGCCTGAATTAGGGGTTTTCAGTTTCTTTGATGTAAGGTTTCATGTTTGTAACAATGAATTAACGAAAATAATTGGTTTTTATCCAAACTGTGGCATGAATCGTTTTTAAAAGGCGAAATAAGATGTTTTTCCTCTGTACAGTGAAAGTTTACTCGTTTCAAAGCATAGAACCGTTTGAAATTAACAGCTCTAGTTAAGACTATAACGCAAATCTTTTGTTTTGTGCTGAAATAAGACGTTTTTAGTCAGTTTGATATAAGTTTTCTTGTTCAAAGCAAAATATTGTCGAAAATCAACCGTTTTTGACTAATCTGATACAAAATTCGGTGGTTTGTGTCCGAATACAAAGTTTTCAGATTTTTTAATGTTAGGTTTGCTGCTTCTAACAAAGAATCAACGAAAATATTTTGTTTTAATACAAACTGCAATATAAAATGTCTTTATAGGACAAAACATGATGTTTGGCATCTGTTTAATAAAAATTTACTCGTTTGGAAGCATAGAATCATTCCAAATAAGCTATTCTCGTCGAAACTATAATGTAATTAGTATTTTGTGCTAGAATACAGCGTTTTTGTTAGATTTATTAACAATTTTGTCTATTTTGAGCAATGAAACGAATAGGATTAGCTGCCTTTATCCAAAGTGATACATAAATTGCTCTTTTATGCCAGATTAATACGTTTTTAATCTGTTCGATGTAAGTTTTCTTGTTCAAAGCAAAAGATCGTCTAAAATAAGCCGTTTTTGTTTGAACTGATAAACAATTCAGACTGAGACTCAACAAAAATAATTTGTTTTAATCCAAACTGATACTTTTTGACCCTATAAGAGTCCTATAAGAGTCTGAGATATGCTGTTCTCGTCAAGTCTATAACGTAATTCGTTTTTTTGTGTCAGAATACGACGTTTTCTGTCTGTTTAATATAAGTTTTTAACAATAATAATAATAACAATAATAATAATAATAATAATAATAATAATAGTAATAATAATAATAATATTAATAATAATAATAATGAAAATAATAATAGTAATAAAAGTAAGCTTAGTTTTCTAAGCAAAAATGATGCTTATTTTGTGTTATCTGAGCGTTTTCTCATTTCTATGCAAGAGATCATCTGTGATCTGTGTTTTTAGGCAAGAAATTGAATAAAATTATAACTCATTTTAAAACTGGTATAAAAACATTTACTATACAAAAGTTAATAATAATAATAATAATAATAATAATAATAATAATAATAATAATAATAATGATAATAATAATAATAATAATAATGATATAAATACTTATAATAATGAATTTCTTTCTAAATTAAAGCTTAGTTTTTCTAAGCAAAAATGATGCTTATTTTGTGTTATCTGAGCGTTTTCCCATTTCTATGCAAAAGATCATCTGTGATCTGTGTTTTTAGGCAAGAAATTGTCTAAAATTATTAACTCATTTTAAAACTGGTATAAAAACATTTACTATACAAAAGTTATAATCGGTTTTTAATAATAATAATATTAAGAATAATAATAATAATAATAATAGTAATAGTAATAATAAAAATAATAGTAATAATAATAATAATAATAATAATAATAGTAATAGTAACATAAGGAATAATAATAATAATACTTTTAATAAGGAAAAATGAAGCTTATTTTGTGTGTTACATGAGCGTTTTCTCATTTCTATGCAAAAGATCATGTGTGATCTGTGTTTTTAGGCAATCTAAGCCATTTTATAGTTTTTAATATTTAACAAAAATTTGCTTTAAAATAAAATGTTTGAAAAACTGAAATTAAACTAAATTAATTGTGTTTAACACTTTAGTAGAGGAAAAAGGAGGAGACATAAAAGTCACTAAAGTCTTAGAGTTGTCTTTAGTCGTCACATTAATAACAATAACATTTATAATAACAATACTAGTAGTACTAAATTTGCTTATATGCAAGCGCTTACTTAAGGTAACAGTTTTTTGTTTTTTGCTTATGTCTCGAAAACAGTTACTCCTATCAATTTTTACTTTTTTACCAAAATTAAAGGTGATAAAATTTCCTACAAAATAGTTATTTGCATTTTTCATGTAGAACTAACCATAAGCGAGATATAAGTTTGAAAATAATTAATAATTAAAAAAAAGTGTTTTAACAGAAAATGTCTTGTGATTTAAAATACACTTAATTTATTGGGTCCAATACTTTATTAGAAGAAAAAGGAGGTGACATAAAAGTCACTGAAGTCTTTAGAGTCGTTTTTAACTGCTGCATTTTTGTCTTCGTCTCAAACATTGAAAACTGAATTACATTTTTGTTCAGTAACAGTTACAGTTTTCTTATTGGTTTTTTGCTTATATCTCAAAAACAGTTACTTCTATCAAATTTTATCTTTCTTTCAAAATTAAAGCTGATAAAATTTCTAACAAAATAGTTATTTACATTTTTCTTGTAGGACCAAGCATAAACGAGTTATAGAGTTGGATATAAATAATATTTAACAAAAATTTGCTTTAAAATAAAATGCTTGAATAACCGGAATTAAACTAAATTAATTGTGTCTAACACTTTAGTAGAGGAAAAAGGAGAAGACATAAAAGTCACTAAATGTTTCAGAGTCGTCTTTAGTCGTCATATTAATAACAATAACATTAATAATAATAATACTAATAGTACTAAATTTGCTTATATGCAAACGCTTAATTAAGGTAACAGTTTTTTGGTTTCTTGCTTATATCTCGAAAACAGTTACTCCTATCAATTTTTATCTTTTTTTCAAAATTAAAGCTGATAAAATTTCCTACAAAATAGTTATTTGCATTTTTTTGTAGGACCAACCATAAGCGAGTTATAGAGTTGGATATAAATAATCTTTAACAAAAATTTGCTTTAAAATAAAATGTTTGAAAAACCGAAATTAAACTAAATTAAGACTAACACTTTAGTAGAGGAAAAAGGAGAAGACATAAAAGTCACCAAAGTCTTGAGAGTCGTTTTTAGTCGTCATATTAATAACAATAACATTAATAATAATAATATTAATATTACTAAATTTGCTTATTTGCAAGCGCTTAATTAAGGTAACAGTTTTTTGGTTTCTTGCTTATATCTCGAAAACAGTTACTCCTATCAATTTTTAAATTTTTACTAAAATTAAAGCTGATAAAATTTCCTACAAAATAGTAATTTGCATTTTTCATGTAGGACTAACCATAAGCGAGATATAAGTTTGAAAATAATTAATATTTAAAAAAAAATTGCTTTAACAGAAAATGTCTTGTGATTTAAAATACACTTAATTTAATGGGTCCAATACTTTATTAGAAGAAAAAAGAAGAGGCATAAAAGTCACTGAAGTCTTCAGAGTCGATTTTAAATGCTGCATTTTCGTCTTTGTCTCAAACATTGAAAACTGAATTACATTTTTGTTCAGTAACTGTAACAGTTTTCACTTTGGTTTTTTGCTTATATCTTAAAAACACCAAAATAGTTATTTACATTCTTCTTGTAGGACCAAGCATAAGCAAGTTATAGAGTTGGATATAAATAATATTAAACAAAAATTTACTTTAAAATAAAATGTTAAAAAACCGAAATTAAACTAAATTAATTGTGTCTAACACTTTAGTAGAGGAAAAAGGAGGAGACATAAAAGTCTCTAAAGTCTTCAGAATCGTCTTTAGTCGTCATATTAATAACAATAACATTAATAATAACAATACTATTAGTACTAAATTTGCTTATATGCAAGCGCTTAATTAAGGTAACAGTTTTTTTGTTGTTTGCTTATATCTCGAAAACAGTTACTCCTATCAATTTTTACCTTTTCACCAAAATTAAAGCAGATAAAATTTCCTTAAAAATCGTTATTTGCATTTTTCATGTAGAACTAACCATAAGCAAGATATAAGTTTGAAAATAATTAATAATTAAAAAAAATGTGCTTTATCAGAAAATGTCTTGTGATTTAAAATACACTTAATTTATTGGGTCCAATACTTAATTAGAAAAAAAAGGAGGTGACAGTAAATGCTGCATTTTCGTCTTCGTCTCAAACATTAAATACTGAATAACATTTTTGTTTAGTAACTGTTACAGTTTTCACTTTGGTTTTTTGCTTATATCTCGAAAACTGTTACGCCTATCAATTTTTATCTTTCCTTCAAAATTAAAGCTGATAAAATTTTTTACAAAATAGTTTTTTGCATTTTTTTTGTAGGACCAACCATAAGCGAGTTATAGAGTTGGATATAAATAATCTTTAACAAACATTTGATATAAAATAAAATGTTTGAAAAACCGAAATTAAACTAAATTAATATTAAAACAAATATTAATATTATTATTATTAAAAACCGACTATAACTTTTGTATAGTAAATGTTTTTATACCAGTTTTAAAATGAGTTTTTAATTTTAGACAATTTCTTGCCTAAAAACACAGATCACAGATGATCTCTTGCATAGAAATGAGTAAACGCTAAGATAACACAAAATAAGCTTCATTTTTCCTTAGAAAAACTAAGCTTTAATTTAGAAAGAAATTCATTATTATAAGTATTATTATTATTATTATTATTATTATTATTACTTTTATTGCTATTATTATTATTATTATTATTATTATTATTAT
Organism: Tribolium castaneum; assembly: GCF_031307605.1. NCBI lineage: Eukaryota > Metazoa > Arthropoda > Insecta > Coleoptera > Tenebrionidae > Tribolium > Tribolium castaneum. The sequence continues at coordinate 494,214 of NW_026986637.1, read as the reverse complement.
TATTATTATTATTATTATTATTATTAAAAACCGATTATAACTTTTGTATAGTAAATGTTTTTATTGTATTTTAAATCACAAGGCATTTTCTATTAAAGCACTTTTTTTTTAAATATTAATTATTATCAAACTTATATCTCGCTTAAGGTTAGTCCTACATGAAAAATGCAAATAACTATTTTGTGGGAAATTTTATCAGCTTTAATTTTAGTAAAAAGATAAAAATTGATAGGAGTAACTGTTTTCGAGATATAGGCAAAAAACCAAAAAACTGTTACCTTAATTAAGCGCTTGCATATAAGCAAATATAGTACTATTAGTATTATTATTATTAATGTTATTGTTATTAATATGACGACTAAAGACGACTCTGAGACCTTTAGTGACTTTTATGGTTTTTCCTTTTTCCTCTACTAAAGTGTTAGACACAATTAATTTAGTTTAATTTCAGTTTTTCAAACATTTAATTTTAAAGCAAATTTTTGTTAAAGATTATTTATATCTAACTCTTTAACTCGCTTACGGTAGGTCCTACAAAAGAAATGCATTTAACTATTTTGTAGGAAATTTTATCAGCTTTAATTTTGAAAGAAAGATAAAAATTGATAAGAGTAAATGTTTTCTAGATATAAGCAAAAAACCAAAGTGAAAACTGTTACAGTTACTGAACAAAAATGTAATTCAGTTTTCAATGTTTGAGACGAAGACAAAAATGCATCATTTACAAACGACTCTAAAAACTTCAGTGACCTTTCTGTCACCTCCTTTTTCTTCTAATAAAGTACTGGACCCAATAAATTAAGTGTATTTTAAATCACAAGACATTTTCTGTTAAAGCACTTTTTTTTTTAAATATTAATTATTTTCAAACTTATATCTCGCTTATGGTTAGTCCTACATGAAAAATGCAAATAACTATTTTGTAGGAAATTTTATCAGCTTTAATTTTAGTGAAAAGATAAAAATTGATAGGAGTAACTGTTTTCGAGATATATGCAAGAAACCAAAAAACTGTTACCTTAATTAAGGGCTTGCATATAAGCAAATGTAGTACTAAAAACAACTTTGAAGACTTTGGTGACTTTTATGTCTTCTTCTTTTTCCTCTACTAAAGTGTTAGACACAATTAATTAAGTTTAATTTCGGTTTTTCAAACATTTTATTTTAAAGCAAATTTTTGTTAAAGATTATTTATATCCAACTCTATAACTCGCTTATGGTTGGTCCTACAAAAAAAATGCGAATAACTATTTTGTAGAAAATTTTATTAGCTTTAATTTTGAAAAAAAGATAAAAATTGATAGGAGTAACTGTTTTCAAGATATAAGCAAAAAACCAATAAGAAAACTGTAACTGTTACTGAACAAAAATGTAATTCAGTTTTCAATGTTTGAGACGAAGACGAAAATGCAGCATTTACTGTCACCTCCTTTTTCTTCTAATTAAGTATTGAACCCATAAAATTAAGTGTATTTTAAATCACAAAACATTTTCAGTTAAATCACATTCTTTTTTAATTATTAATTAATTTCAAACTTATATCTCGCTTATGGGTAGTTCTACATAAAAAATGCAAATAACTATTTTGTAGGAAATTTTATCACCTTTAATTTTGGTGAAAAGGTAAAAATTGATAGAAGAAACTGTTTTCGAGATATAAGCAAAAAACAAAAAAACTGTTACCTTAATTAAGCGCTTGCATATAAGCAAATTTAGTACTACTAGTATTGTTATTATAAAGGTTATTGTTATTAATATGACGACTAAAGACAACTCTAAGACTTTAGTGACTTTTATGTCTTCTCCTTTTTCCTCTACTAGAGTGTTAGACACAATTAATTTAGTTTAATTTCAGTTTTTCAAACATTTTATTTTAAAGCAAATTTTTGTTATATATTATTTATATCCAACTCTATAACTCGCTTATGGTTGGTCCTACAAGAAAAATGCAAAAAACTATTTTGTAGAAAATTTTATCAGCATTAATTTTGAATGAAAGATAAAAATTGATAGGAGTAACTGTTTTCGAGATATAAGCAAAAAACCAAAGTGAAAACTGTAACAGTTACTGAACAAAAATGTATGTCAGTTTTTAATGTTTGAGACGAAGACAAAAATGCAGCATTTACTGTCACCTCCTTTTTCTTCTAATTAAGTATTGGACCCAATAAATTAAGTGTATTTTAAATCACAAGACATTTTCTGTTAAAGCAAATTTTTGTTATATATTATTTATATCCAACTCTATAACTCGCTTATGGTTGGTCCTACAAAAAAAATGCAAATAACGATTTTGTAGGAAATTTTATCAGCATTAGTTTTGAAAGAAAGATAAAAATTGATAAGAGTAACAGTTTTCGAGATATAAGCAAAAATCCAATAAGAAAACTGTAACTGTTACTGAACAAAAATATAATTCAGTTTTCAATGTTTGAGACAAAGACGAAAATGCAGCATTTAAAATCGACTCTGAAGACTTCAGTGACTTTTATGTCACCTCCTTTTTCTTCTAATAATGTATTGGACCCAATAAATTAAGTGTATTTTAAATCACAAGGCATTTTCTGTTAAAGCACTTTTTTTTTAAATATCAATTATTTTCAAACTTATATCTCGCTTATGGTTAGTCCTACATGAAAAATGCAAATAACTATTTTGTAGGAAATTTTATCAGTTTTAATTTTAGTAAAAAGATAAAAATTGTTAGGAGTAACTGTTTTCGAGATATAAGCAAAAAACCAAAGTGAAAACTGTTACAGTTACTGAACACAAATGTAATTCAGTTTTCAATGTTTGAGACGAAAACGAAAATGCAGCATTTAAAAACGACTCTGAAGACTTCAGTGATTTTTATGTCACCTCCTTTTTGTTCTAATAAAGTATTGGACCCAATAAATTAAGTGTATTTTAAATCACAAGACATTTTCTGTTAAAGCACTTTTTTTAAATATTAATTATTTTCAAACTTATATTTCGCTTATGGTTAGTCCAACATGAAAAATGCAAATAACTATTTTGTAGGAAATTTTGTCAGCTTTAATTTTAGTAAAAAGATAAAAATTGATAGGAATAACTGTTTTCGAGATATAAGCAAGAAACCAAAAAACTGTTACCTTAATTAAGCGCTTGCATATAAGCAAATTTAGTACTAAAAACAACTCTGAAGACTTTGGTAGCTTTTATGTCTTCTCCTTTTTCCTCTACTAAAGTGTTAGACACAATTAAATTAGTTTAATTTCAGTTTTTCAAACATTTTATTTTAAAGCAAATTTTTGTTAAATATTATTTATATCCAACTCTATAACTCGCTTATGGTTGGTCCTACAACAAAAATGCAAATAACTATTTTGTAGGAAATTTTATCAGCTTTAATTTTGAAAAAAAAATAAAAATTGATAGGAGTAACTGTTTTCGAGATATAAGCAAAAAACCAATAAGAAAACTGTGACTGTTACTGAACCAAAATGTAATTCAGTTTTCAATGTTTGAGACGAAGACGAAACTGCAGCATTTAAAAACGACTCTGAAGACTTCAGTGACTTTTATGTTACTTTCTTCTTCTTCTAATAAAGTATTAGACCCAATAAATTAAGTGTATTTTAAATCACAAGACATTTTCTGTTAAAGCACTTTTTTTTAAATATTAATTATTTTCAATCATATATCTCGCTAATGGTTAGTCTTACATGAAAAATGCAAAAAACTATTTTGTAGGAAATTTTATCAGCTTTAATTTTAGTAAAAAGATAAAAATTGATAGGAGTAACTGTTTTCGAGATATAAGCAAGAAACCAAAAAACTGTTACCTTAATAAAGCGCTTGCATATAAGCAAATTTAGTACTATTAGTATTATTATTATTAATGTTATTGTTATTAATATGACGATTAAAGACAACTTTGAAACCTTTAGTGACTTTTATGTCTTCTTCTTTTTCCTCTACTAATGTGTTAGACACAATTAAATTAGTTTAATTTCAGTTTTTCAAACATTTTATTTTAAAGCAAATTTTTCTTAAAGATTATTTATATCCAACTCTATAACTCGCTTATGGTTGGTCCTAAAAAAAAAATGCTAAAAACTATTTTGTAGGAAATTTTATCTGCTTTAATTTTGAAGAAAAGATAAAAATTTATAGGAGTAACTGTTTTCGAGATATAAGCAAAAAACCAATAAGAAAACTGTAACTGTTACTGAACAAAAATGTAATTCAGTTTTCAATGTTTGAGACAAAGACGAAAATGCAGCATTTAAAATCGACTCTGAAGACTTCAGTGACTTTTATGTCTCCTCTTTTTTTTCTTCTAATAAAGTATTGGACCCATTAAATTAAGTGTATTTTAAATCACAAGACATTTTCTGTTAAAGCACTTTTTTTTAAATATTGATTATTTTCAAACTTACATCTCGCTTATGGTTAGTCCTACATGAAAAATGCAAATAACTATTTTGTTGGAAATTTTATCAGCTTTAATTTTAGTAAAAAAATAAAAATTGATAGGAGTAACTGTTTTCGAGATATAAGCAAGAAACCAAAAAACTATTAACTTAATTAAGCGTTTGCATATAAGCAAATTTAGTACTATTAGTATTATTGTTATTAATGTTATTGTTATTAATATGACGATTAAAGACGACTCTGAAATCTTTAGTGACTTTTATGTCTTCTTCTTTTTCCTCTACTAAAGTGTTAGACACAATTAATTTAGTTTAATTTCAGTATTTCAAACATTTTATTTTAAAGCAAATTTTTGTTAAATATTATTTAAATCCATCTCTATAACTCGCTTATGCTTGGTCCTACATGAAAAATGCAAATAACTATTTCGTTGGAAATTTTATCAGCTTTAATTTTAGTAAAAAAATAAAAATTGATAGGAGTAACTGTTTTCGAGATATAAGCAAGAAACCAAAAAACTGTTACCTTAATAAAGCGCTTGCATATAAGCAGATTTAGTACTATTAGTATTATTATTATTAATGTTATTGTTATTAATATGACGACTAAAAACGATTCTGAAGACTTTGGTGACTTTTATGTCTTTTTCTTTTTTCTCTACTAAAGTGTTAGACACAATTAATTTAGTTTAATTTCAGTATTTCAAACATTTTATTTTTAAGCAAGTTTTTGTTAAATATTATTTATATCCAACTTTATAACTCGCTTATGGTTGGTCCTACAAGAAAAATGCAAATAACTATTTTGTAGGAAATGTTATCAGCTTTAATTTTAAAAGAAAGATAAAAATTGATAGCAGTAACTGTTTTCGAGATATAAGCAAAAAACCAAAGTAAAAACTGTTACCGTTTCAGAATAAAAATGTAATTCAGTTTTCAATGTTTGAGACGAAGACGAAAATGCAGCATTTAAAATCGACTCTGAAGACTTCAGTGACTTATATGTCACCCCCTTTTTTTTCTAATAAAGTATTGGACCTAAAAAATTAAGTGTATTTTAAATCACAAGACATTTTCTGTTAAAGCACTTTTTTTTTAAATATTAATTATTTTCAATCTTATATCTCGCTTATGGTTAGTCCTACATAAAAAATGCAAATAACTATTTTGTAGGAAATTTTATCAGCTTGAATTTTAGTAAAAAGATAAAAATTGATAGGAGTAACTGTTTTCGAGATATAAGCCAGAAACCAAAACACTGTTACCTTAATTAAGCGTTTGCATATAAGCAAATTTAGTACTATTAGTATTATTATTATTAATGTTATTGTTATTAATGTGACGATTAAAGACAACTTTGAAACCTTTAGTGACTTTTATGTCTTCTTCTTTTTCCTCTACTAATGTGTTAGACACAATTAAATTAGTTTAATTTCAGTTTTTCAAACATTTTATTTTAAAGCAAATTTTTGTTAAATATTATTTATATCCAACTCTATAACTCGCTTATGTTTGGTCCTACAAAAAAAATGCAATTAACGATTTTGTAGGAAATTTTATCAGCTTTAATTTTGAAAAAAAAATAAAAATTGATAGGAGTAACTGTTTTCGAGATATAAGCAAAAAACCAATAAGAAAACTGACTGTTACTGAACCAAAATGTAATTCAGTTTTCAATGTTTGAGACGAAGACGAAACTGCAGCATTTAAAAACGACTCTGAAGACTTCAGTGACTTTTATGTCACTTTCTTCTTCTTCTAATAAAGTTTTAGACCCAATAAATTAAGTGTATTTTAAATCACAAGACATTTTCTGTTAAAGCACTTTTTTTTAATATTAATTATTTTCAATCATATATCTCGCTAATGGTTAGTCTTACATGAAAAATGCAAATAACTATTTTGTCGGAAATTTTATCAGCTTTAATATTAGTAAAAAGATAAAAATTGATAGGAGTAACTGTTTTCGAGATATAAGCAAGAAACCAAAAAACTGTTACCTTAATAAAGCGCTTGCATATAAGCAAATTTAGTACTATTAGTATTATTATTATTAATGTTATTGTTATTAATATGACGATTAAAGACAACTTTGAAACCTTTAGTGACTTTTATGTCTTCTTCTTTTTCCTCTACTAATGTGTTAGACACAATTAAATTAGTTTAATTTCAGTTTTTCAAACATTTTATTTTAAAGCAAATTTTTCTTAAAGATTATTTATATCCAACTCTATAACTCGCTTATGGTTGGTCCTAAAAAAAAATGCTAAAAACTATTTTGTAGGAAATTTTATCTGCTTTAATTTTGAAGAAAAGATAAAAATTTATAGGAGTAACTGTTTTCGAGATATAAGCAAAAAACCAAAGTGAAAATTGTAACCGTTACTGAACAAAAATGTAATTCAGTTTTCAATGTTTGAGACGAAGACGAAAATGCAGCATTTAAAAACGAGTCTGAAAACTTCAGTTACTTTTAAGTCACCTCCTTTTTTTTCTAATAAAGTATTGGACTCAATAAATTAAGTGTATTTTAAATCACAAGACATTTTCTGTTAAAGCACTTTTTTTTTTAAATATTGATTATTTTCAAACTTACATCTCGCTTATGGTTAGTCCTACATGAAAAATGCAAATAACTATTTTGTTGGAAATTTTATCAGCTTTAATTTTAGTAAAAAGATAAAAATTGATAGGAGTAACTGTTTTCGAGATATAAGCAAGAAACCAAAAAACTGTTAACTTAATTAAGCGTTTGCATATAAGCAAATTTAGTACTATTAGTATTATTATTATTAATGTTATTGTTATAAATATGACGACTAAAAACGATTCTGAAGACTTTGGTGACTTTTATGTCTTTTTCTTTTTTCTCTACTAAAGTGTTAGACTCAATTAATTTAGTTTAATTTCGGTTTTTCAAACATTATATTTAAAGCAAATTTTTGTTAAATATTATTTATATCCAACTCTATAACTCGCTTATGGTTGGTCCTACAAGAAAAATGCAAATAACTATTTTGTAGAAAGCTTTATCAGCTTTAATTTTAAAAGAAAGATAAAAATTGATAGGAGTAACTGTTTTCGAGATATAAGCAAAAAACCAATAAGAAAACTGTAACAGTTACTGAACAAAAATGTAATTCAGTTTTCAATGTTTGAGACGAAGACGAAAATGCAGCATTTACAAACGACTCTAAAGACTTCAGTGACCTTTCTGTCACCTCTTTTTTCTTCTAATAAAGTATTGGACCCAATAAATTAAGTGTATTTTAAATCACAAGACATTTTCTGTTGAAGCACTTTTTTTTAAATTTTAATTATTTTCAAACTTATATCTCGCTTATGGTTGGTCCTACAAGAAAAATGCAAATAACTATTTTGTAGGAAATTTTATCAGCTTTATTTTGAAAAAAAGATAAAAACTGATAGGAGTAATTGTTTTCGTGATATAAGCAAAAAACCAAAGTGAAAACTGTTACCGTTTCAGAACAAAAATGTAATTCAGTTTTCAATGTTTGAGACGAAGACGAAAATGCAGAATTTACAATCGACTCTGAAGACTTCAGTGACTTATATGTCACCCCCTTTTTCTTCTAATAAAGTATTGGACCTAATAAATTAAGTGTATTTTAAATCACAAGACATTCTCTGTTAAAGCACTTTTTTTTAAATATTAATTATTTTCAAACTTATATCTCGCTTATGGTTAGTCCTACATGAAAAATGCAAATAACTATTTTGTAGGAAATTTTATCAGCTTGAATTTTAGTAAAAAGATAAAAATTGATAGGAGTAACTGTTTTCGAGATATAAGCAAGAAACCAAAACACTGTTACCTTAATTAAGCGTTTGCATATAAGCAAATTTAGTACTATTAGTATTATTATTATTAATGTTATTGTTATTAATATGACAACTAAAGACAACTCTGAAACCTTTAGTGACTTTTATGTTTTTTCCTTTTTCCTCTACTAAAGTGTTAGACACAGTTAAATTAGTTTAATTTCAGTTTTTCAATCATTTTATTTTAAAGCAAATTTTTGTTATATATTATTTATATCCAACTCTATAACTCGCTTATGGTTGGTCCTACAAGAAAAATGCAAATAACTATTTTGTAGAATATTTTATCAGCTTTAATTTTGAAAGAAAGACAAAAATTTATAGGAGTAACTGTTTTCGAGATATAAGCAAGAAACCAAAAAACTGTTACCTTAATAAAGCGCTTGCATATAAGCAGATTTAGTACTATTAGTATTATTATTATTAATGTTATTGTTATTAATATGACGACTAAAAACGATTCTGAAGACTTTGGTGACTTTTATGTCTTTTTCTTTTTTCTTTACTAAAATGTTAGACACAATTAATTTAGTTTAATTTCAGTATTTCAAACATTTTATTTTTAAGCAAGTTTTTGTTAAATATTATTTATATCCAACTTTATAACTCGCTTATGGTTGGTCCTACAAAAAAAATGCAAATAACTATTTTGTAGGAAATGTTATCAGCTTTAATTTTGAAAGAAAGATAAAAATTGATAGGAGTAACTGTTTTCGAGATATAAGCAAAAAACCAAAGTAAAAACTGTTACCGTTTCAGAACAAAAATGTAATTCAGTTTTCAATGTTTGAGACGAAGACGAAAATGCAGCATTTAAAATCGACTCTGAAGATTTCAGTGACTTATATGTCACCCCCTTTTTTTCTGATAAAGTATTGGACCTAATAAATTAAGTGTATTTTAAATCACAAGACATTTTCTGTTAAAGCACTTTTTTTTTAAATATTAATTATTTTCAAACTTATATCTCGCTTATGGTTAGTCCCACATGAAAAATACAAATAACTATTTTGTAGGAAATTTTATCAGCTTTAATTTTGAAAGAAAGATAAAAATTGATAGGAGTAACTGTTTTCGAGATATAAGCAAAAAACCAATAAGAAAACTGTGACTGTTACTGAACAAAAATGTAATTCGGTTTTCAATGTTTGAGACGAAGACGAAACTGCAGCATTTAAAAACGACTCTGAAGACTTCAGTGACTTTTATGTCACTTCCTTTTTCTTCTAATAAAGTATTGGACCCAATAAATTAAGTGTATTTTAAATCACAAGACATTTTCTGTTAAAGCACTTTTTTTTAAATATTAATTATTTTCAATCATATATCTCGCTTATGGTTAGTCCTACATGAAAAATGCAAATAACTATTTTGTAGGAAATTTTATCAGCTTGAATTTTAGTAAAAAGATAAAAATTGATAGGAGTAACTGTTTTCGAGATATAAGCAAGAAACCAAAACACTGTTACCTTAATTAAGCGTTTGCATATAAGCAAATTTAGTACTATTAGTATTATTATTATTAATGTTATTGTTATTAATATGACAACTAAAGACAACTCTGAAACCTTTAGTGACTTTGATGTCTTTTCCTTTTTTCTCTACTAAAGTGTTAGACACAGTTAAATTAGTTTAATTTCAGTTTTTCAAACATTTTATTTTAAAGCAAATTTTTGTTAAATATTATTTATATCCAACTCTATAACTCGCTTATGGTTGGTCCTACAAGAAAAATGCAAATAACTATTTTGTAGAATATTTTATCAGCTTTAATTTTGAAAGAAAGACAAAAATTCATAGGAGTAACTGTTTTCGAGATATAAGCAAGAAACCAAAAAACTGTTACCTTAATAAAGCGCTTGCATATAAGCAGATTTAGTACTATTAGTATTATTATTATTAATGTTATTGTTATTAATATGACGACTAAAAACGATTCTGAAGACTTTGGTGACTTTTATGTCTTTTTCTTTTTTCTCTACTAAAGTGTTAGACACAATTAATTTAGTTTAATTTCAGTATTTCAAACATTTTATTTTTAAGCAAGTTTTTGTTAAATATTATTTATATCCAACTTTATAACTCGCTTATGGTTGGTCCTACAAGAAAAATGCAAATAACTATTTTGTAGGAAATGTTATCAGCTTTAATTTTGAAAAATAGATAAAAATTGATAGGAGTAACTGTTTTCGAGATATAAGCAAAAAACCAAAGTAAAAACTGTTACCGTTTCAGAACAAAAATGTAATTCAGTTTTCAATGTTTGAGACGAAGACGAAAATGCAGCATTTAAAATCGACTCTGAAGACTTCAGTGACTTATATGTCACCCCCTTTTTTTTTAATAAAGTATTGAACCTAATAAATTAAGTGTATTTTAAATCACAAGACATTTTCTGTTAAAGCACTTCTTTTTTAAATATTAATTATTTTCAATCTTATATCTCGCTTATGGTTAGTCCTACATAAAAAATGCAAATAACTATTTTGTAGGAAATTTTATCAGCTTGAATTTTAGTAAAAAGATAAAAATTGAAAGGAGTAACTGTTTTCGAGATATGAGCAAGAAACCAAAACACTGTTACCTTAATTAAGCGTTTGCATATAAGCAAATTTAGTACTATTAGTATTATTATTATTAATGTTATTGTTATTAATATGACGATTAAAGACAACTTTGAAACCTTTAGTGACTTTTATGTCTTCTTCTTTTTCCTCTACTAAAGTGTTAGACACAATTAAATTAGTTTAATTTCAGTTTTTCAAACATTTTATTTTAAAGCAAATTTTTGTTAAATATTATTTATATCCAACTCTATAACTCGCTTATGGTTGGTCCTACAAGAAAAATGCAAATAACTATTTTGTAGAATATTTTATCAGCTTTAATTTTGAAAGAAAGACAAAAATTCATAGGAGTAACTGTTTTCGAGATATAAGCAAGAAACCAAAAAACTGTTACCTTAATAAAGCGCTTGCATATAAGCAGATTTAGTACTATTAGTATTATTATTATTAATGTTATTGTTATTAATATGACGACTAAAAACAATTCTGAAGACTTTGGTGACTCTTATGTCTTTTTCTTTTTTCTCTACTAAAGTGTTAGACACAATTAATTTAGTTTAATTTCAGTATTTCAAACATTTTATTTTTAAGCAAGTTTTTGTTAAATATTATTTATATCCAACTTTATAACTCGCTTATGGTTGGTCCTACAAGAAAAATGCAAATAACTATTTTGTAGGAAATGTTATCAGCTTTAATTTTGAAAAAAAGATAAAATTTGATAGGAGTAACTGTTTTCGAGATATAAGCAAAAAACCAAAGTAAAAACTGTTACCGTTTCAGAACAAAAATGTAATTCAGTTTTCAATGTTTGAGACGAAGACGAAAATGCAGCATTTAAAATCGACTCTGAAGACTTCAGTGACTTATATGTCACCCCCTTTTTTTTTTAATAAAGTATTGGACCTAATAAATTAAGTGTATTTTAAATCACAAGACATTTTCTGTTAAAGCACTTCTTTTTTAAATATTAATTATTTTCAATCTTATATCTCGCTTATGGTTAGTCCTACATAAAAAATGCAAATAACTATTTTGTAGGAAATTTTATCAGCTTGAATTTTAGTAAAAAGTTAAAAATTGATAGGAGTAACTGTTTTCGAGATATGAGCAAGAAACCAAAACACTGTTACCTTAATTAAGCGTTTGCATATAAGCAAATTTAGTACTATTAGTATTATTATTATTAATGTTATTGTTATTAATATGACGATTAAAGACAACTTTGAAACCTTTAGTGACTTTTATGTCTTCTTCTTTTTCCTCTACTAAAGTGTTAGACACAATTAAATTAGTTTAATTTCAGTTTTTCAGACATTTTATTTTAAAGCAAATTTTTGTTAAATATTATTTATATCCAACTCTATAACTCGCTTATGGTTGGTCCTACAAGAAAAATGCAAATAACTACTTTGTAGGAAATTTTATCAGCTTTAATTTTGACAGAAAGATAAAAATTGATAAGAGTTACTGTTTTCGAGATATAAGCAAAAAACCAATAAGAAAACTGTGACTGTTACTGAACAAAAATGTAATTCGGTTTTCAATGTTTGAGACGAAGACGAAACTGCAGCATTTAAAAACGACTCTGAAGACTTCAGTGACTTTTATGTCACTTCCTTTTTTTTCTAATAAAGTATTGGACCCAATAAATTAAGTGTATTTTAAATCACAAGACATTTTCTGTTAAAGCACTTTTTTTTAAATATTAATTATTTTCAATCATATATCTCGCTTATGGTTAGTCCTACATGAAAAATGCAAATAACTATTTTGTAGGAAATTTTATCAGCTTGAATTTTAGTAAAAAGATAAAAATTGATAGGAGTAACTGTTTTCGAGATATAAGCAAGAAACCAAAACACTGTTACCTTAATTAAGCGTTTGCATATAAGCAAATTTAGTACTATTAGTATTATTATTATTAATGTTATTGTTATTAATATGACAACTAAAGACAACTCTGAAACCTTTAGTGACTTTGATGTCTTTTCCTTTTTTCTCTACTAAAGTGTTAGACACAGTTAAATTAGTTTAATTTCAGTTTTTCAAACATTTTATTTTAAAGCAAATTTTTGTTAAATATTATTTATATCCAACTCTATAACTCGCTTATGGTTGGTCCTACAAGAAAAATGCAAATAACTATTTTGTAGAATATTTTATCAGCTTTAATTTTGAAAGAAAGACAAAAATTCATAGGAGTAACTGTTTTCGAGATATAAGCAAGAAACCAAAAAACTGTTACCTTAATAAAGCGCTTGCATATAAGCAGATTTAGTACTATTAGTATTATTATTATTAATGTTATTGTTATTAATATGACGACTAAAAACGATTCTGAAGACTTTGGTGACTTTTATGTCTTTTTCTTTTTTCTCTACTAAAGTGTTAGACACAATTAATTTAGTTTAATTTCAGTATTTCAAACATTTTATTTTTAAGCAAGTTTTTGTTAAATATTATTTATATCCAACTTTATAACTCGCTTATGGTTGGTCCTACAAGAAAAATGCAAATAACTATTTTGTAGGAAATGTTATCAGCTTTAATTTTGAAAAATAGATAAAAATTGATAGGAGTAACTGTTTTCGAGATATAAGCAAAAAACCAAAGTAAAAACTGTTACCGTTTCAGAACAAAAATGTAATTCAGTTTTCAATGTTTGAGACGAAGACGAAAATGCAGCATTTAAAATCGACTCTGAAGACTTCAGTGACTTATATGTCACCCCCTTTTTTTTAATAAAGTATTGAACCTAATAAATTAAGTGTATTTTAAATCACAAGACATTTTCTGTTAAAGCACTTCTTTTTTAAATATTAATTATTTTCAATCTTATATCTCGCTTATGGTTAGTCCTACATAAAAAATGCAAATAACTATTTTGTAGGAAATTTTATCAGCTTGAATTTTAGTAAAAAGATAAAAATTGATAGGAGTAACTGTTTTCGAGATATGAGCAAGAAACCAAAACACTGTTACCTTAATTAAGCGTTTGCATATAAGCAAATTTAGTACTATTAGTATTATTATTATTAATGTTATTGTTATTAATATGACGATTAAAGACAACTTTGAAACCTTTAGTGACTTTTATGTCTTCTTCTTTTTCCTCTACTAAAGTGTTAGACACAATTAAATTAGTTTAATTTCAGTTTTTCAAACATTTTATTTTAAAGCAAATTTTTGTTAAATATTATTTATATCCAACTCTATAACTCGCTTATGGTTGGTCCTACAAGAAAAATGCAAATAACTATTTTGTAGAATATTTTATCAGCTTTAATTTTGAAAGAAAGACAAAAATTCATAGGAGTAACTGTTTTCGAGATATAAGCAAGAAACCAAAAAACTGTTACCTTAATAAAGCGCTTGCATATAAGCAGATTTAGTACTATTAGTATTATTATTATTAATGTTATTGTTATTAATATGACGACTAAAAACAATTCTGAAGACTTTGGTGACTCTTATGTCTTTTTCTTTTTTCTCTACTAAAGTGTTAGACACAATTAATTTAGTTGAATTTCAGTATTTCAAACATTTTATTTTTAAGCAAGTTTTTGTTAAATATTATTTATATCCAACTTTATAACTCGCTTATGGTTGGTCCTACAAGAAAAATGCAAATAACTATTTTGTAGGAAATGTTATCAGCTTTAATTTTGAAAAAAAGATAAAATTTGATAGGAGTAACTGTTTTCGAGATATAAGCAAAAAACCAAAGTAAAAACTGTTACCGTTTCAGAACAAAAATGTAATTCAGTTTTCAATGTTTGAGACGAAGACGAAAATGCAGCATTTAAAATCGACTCTGAAGACTTCAGTGACTTATATGTCACCCCCTTTTTTTTTTAATAAAGTATTGGACCTAATAAATTAAGTGTATTTTAAATCACAAGACATTTTCTGTTAAAGCACTTCTTTTTTAAATATTAATTATTTTCAATCTTATATCTCGCTTATGGTTAGTCCTACATAAAAAATGCAAATAACTATTTTGTAGGAAATTTTATCAGCTTGAATTTTAGTAAAAAGATAAAAATTGATAGGAGTAACTGTTTTCGAGATATGAGCAAGAAACCAAAACACTGTTACCTTAATTAAGCGTTTGCATATAAGCAAATTTAGTACTATTAGTATTATTATTATTAATGTTATTGTTATTAATATGACGATTAAAGACAACTTTGAAACCTTTAGTGACTTTTATGTCTTCTTCTTTTTCCTCTACTAAAGTGTTAGACACAATTAAATTAGTTTAATTTCAGTTTTTCAGACATTTTATTTTAAAGCAAATTTTTGTTAAATATTATTTATATCCAACTCTATAACTCGCTTATGGTTGGTCCTACAAGAAAAATGCAAATAACTATTTTGTAGGAAATTTTATCAGCTTTAATTTTGACAGAAAGATAAAAATTGATAAGAGTTACTGTTTTCGAGATATAAGCAAAAAACCAATAAGAAAACTGTGACTGTTACTGAACAAAAATGTAATTCAGTTTTCAATGTTTGAGACGAAGACGAAACTGCAGCATTTAAAAACGACTCTGAAGACTTCAGTGACTTTTATGTCACTTCCTTTTTCTTCTAATAAAGTATTGGACCCAATAAATTAAGTGTATTTTAAATCACAAGACATTTTCTGTTAAAGCACTTTTTTTTTAAATATTAATTATTTTCAATCATATATCTCGCTTATGGTTAGTCCTACATGAAAAATGCAAATAAGTATTTTGTAGGAAATTTTATCAGCTTGAATTTTAGTAAAAAGATAAAAATTGATAGGAGTAACTGTTTTCGAGATATGAGCAAGAAACCAAAACACTGTTACCTTAATTAAGCGTTTGCATATAAGCAAATTTAGTACTATTAGTATTATTATTATTAATGTTATTGTTATTAATATGACGATTAAAGACAACTTTGAAACCTTTAGTGACTTTTATGTCTTCTTCTTTTTCCTCTACTAAAGTGTTAGACACAATTAAATTAGTTTAATTTCAGTTTTTCAGACATTTTATTTTAAAGCAAATTTTTGTTAAATATTATTTATATCCATCTCTATAAATCGCTTATGCTTGGTCCTACAAGAAAAATGCAAATAACTATTTTGTTGGAAATTTAATCAGCTTTAATTTTGAAAAAAAGATAAAATTTGATAGGAGTAACTGTTTTCGAGATATAAGCAAAAAACCAATAAGAAAACTGTAACTGTTACTGAACAAAAATGTAATTCAGTTTTCAATGTTTGAGACGAAGACAAAAATGCAGCATTTAAAAACGATTCTAAAGACTTCAGTGACTTTTATGTCACCTCCTTTTTCTTCTAATAAAGTATTAAACCCAATAAATTAAGTGTATTTTAAATCACAAGACATTTTCTGTTAAAACACTTTTTTTTAATTATTAATTATTTTCAAACTTATATCTCGCTTATGGTTAGTTCTACATGAAAAATGCAAATAACTATTTTGTAGGAAATTTTATCACCTTTAATTTTAGTAAAAAGATAAAAATTGATAGTAGTAACTGTTTTCGAGATATAAGCAAGAAACCAAAAAACTGTTAACTTAATTAAGCGTTTGCATATAAGCAAATTTAGTACTATTAGTATTATTATTATTAATGTTATTGTTATTAATATGACGATTAAAGACGACTCTGAAACCTTTAGTGACTTTTATGTCTTCTTCTTTTTCCTCTACTAAAGTGTTAGACACAATTAATTTAGTTTAATTTCAGTATTTCAAACATTTTATTTTAAAGCAAATTTTTGTTAAATATTATTTATATCCATCTCTATAACTCGCTTATGCTTGGTCCTACAAGAAAAATGCAAATAACTATTTTGTTGGAAATTTAATCAGCTTTAATTTTGGAAAAAAGATAAAATTTGATAGGAGTAACTGTTTTCGAGATATAAGCAAAAAACCAATAAGAAAACTGTAACTGTTACTGAACAAAAATGTAATTCAGTTTTCAATGTTTGAGACGAAGACAAAAATGCAGCATTTAAAAACGACTCTAAAGACTTCAGTGACTTTTATGTCACCTCCTTTTTCTTCTAATCAAGTATTAAACCCAATAAATTAAGTGTATTTTAAATCACAAGACATTTTCTGTTAAAACACTTTTTTTTAATTATTAATTATTTTCAAACTTATATCTCGCTTATGGTTAGTTCTACATGAAAAATGCAAATAACTATTTTGTAGGAAATTTTATCACCTTTAATTTTGGTGAAAAAGTAAAAATTGATAGGAGTAACTGTTTTCGAGATATAAGCAAAAAACAAAAAAACTGTTACCTTAATTAAGCGCTTGCATATAAGCAAATTTAGTACTACTAGTATTGTTATTATAAATGTTATTGTTATTAATATGACGACTAAAGACAACTCTAAGACTTTAGTGACTTTTATGTCTCCTCCTTTTTCCTCTACTAAAGTGTTAGACACAATTAATTTAGTTTAATTTCAGTTTTTCAAACATTTTATTTTAAAGCAAATATTTGTTAAATATTAAAAACTATAAAATGGCTTAGATTGCCTAAAAACACAGATCACACATGATCTTTTGCATAGAAATGAGAAAACGCTCATGTAACACACAAAATAAGCTCCATTTTTCCTTATTAAAAGTATTATTATTATTATTACTTATGTTACTATTATTATTATTATTATTATTATTATTATTATTACCGTTATTTTTATTATTATTATTACTATTATTATTATTATTATTATTATTATTATTATTAATATAATTATTATTAAAAACCGATTATAACTTTTGTATAGTAAATGTTTTTATACCAGTTTTAAAATGAGTTATTAATTTTATTCAATTTCTTGCCTAAAAACACAGATCACAGATTATTTCTTGCATAGAAATGAGTAAACGCTCATATAACACACAAAATAAGCTTCATTTTTGCTTAGAAAACTAAGCTTACTTTTATTACTATTATTATTACTATTATTATTATTATTATTATTATTATTATTATTATTATTATTAACTTTTGTATAGTAAATGTTTTTATACCAGTTTTAAAATGAGTTATTAATTTTAGACAATTTCTTGCCTAAAAACACAGATCACAGATGATTTCTTGCATAGAAATGAAAAAACGCTAATATAACACACAAAATAAGCTTCATTTTTGCTTAGAAAACTAAGCTTACTTTTATTACTATTATTATTTTCATTATTATTATTATTAATATTATTATTATTATTACTATTATTATTATTATTATTATTATTATTATTATTATTATTATTATTATTATTATTATTATTATTATTATTGTTATTATTATTATTATTAAAAACTTATATTAAACAGACAGAAAACGTCGTATTCTGTCACAAAAAAACGAATTACGTTATAGACTTGACGAGAACGGCGTATCTCGGACACTTATAGGACTCTTATAAGGTCAAAAAGTATCAGTTTGGATTAAAACAAATTATTTTTGTTGAGTCTCAGTCTGAATTGTTTATCAGTTCAAACAAAAACGGCTTATTTTAGACGATCTTTAAACAGATGCCAAACATCATGTTTTGTCCTATAAAGACATTTTATATTGCAGTTTGTATTAAAACAAAATATTTTCGTTGATTCTTTGTTAGAAGCAGCAAACCTAACATTAAAGAATCTGAAAACTTTGTATTCGGACACAAACCACCGAATTTTGTATCAGTTTAGACAAAAACGGTTGATTTTCGACAATATTTTGCTTTGAACAAGAAAACTTATATCAAACTGACTAAAAACGTCTTATTTTAGCACAAAACAAAAGATTTGCGTTATAGTCTTAAAGCTGATTCATGCCACAGTTTGGATAAAAACCAATTATTTTTGTTAATTCATTGTTACAAACAAGAAACCTTACATCAAAGAAACTGAAAACCCCTTATTTAGGCACAGAAATTCGAATTACGTTTCAGTCTGAACAAAAACTGCTTACTTTAGACGATCCTTTGTTTTGAATACAAAAACTTACATTAAAAAGATTAAAAACGTCTTATTCTGGCTGAAAACTGCAAATTATATATTACTCTAGATAAAAGCAATTTATCCTGATTACTCCTTTACTTAGAATAGAGTAAACTTGTATAAAACTTAATGAAAACTTTAAATTTCGTCTCAAAGAAATAATTTACGTTATAGTTTTGACCAGCACTGTTTATTTCAAACGATTTTATGATTCGAAACTAATGAACTTTTATGGGGCAGATGCAAAACCACATATTACCATATAAAGCGTTGTTTTAAAGCAAATTATTACCTTTTGCAACAAGAAATTTCACGTCAAAGAAACTGAAAACATCGTATCCATGCACAAATATCGAATTACGTATCAGTTTAGGCAAATACAGCTTATTTTAAACGATTCCTTGCTATAAACAAGAAAAATTTTATCAAACATATTGAAAATGTTTTATTCTTGAAAATAAGAGCAAATTATGTATCAGTTTTAACAAAAGCGGATTACTCTGTTTGATTCTATGCTTAGAGTAGAGTAAACTACTATAAAACGTAATGAAAACTTTATATTCAAGCTCAAAAGAACAAATTACGTTATAGTTTTGAGAAAAAAAAATTGAACAAGTGCAAAAGCTAATACTTTGCTTTAAAATAACGATTTATGTGGTAATATGGTATTTTGCATCTGTACTATAAAAGTTTACTCGTTTCGCTCCATTGAATCATTCGAAATAAATTATTTTGACACAACAACGAAAATAATTATTTGTTTAAACTGTAACATGTCGTTTATATAAAACGAACTAAGACGTTTGGCATCTGTTTAGAGAAAGTTTTTTCGTTTGGGGCATAAAATCGTTTGAAATTAACAGTTCTGGTCAAAACTAAACGTAAATTATATCTTTGAGACGAAATTTAAAGTTTACATTAAGTTTTATACAAGTTTGCTCTATTCTAAGCAAAGGAGTAATCAGGATAAACTGCTTTTATCCAAAGTAATATATAATTTGCAGTTTTGAGCCAGAATAAAACGTTTTTAATCTTTTTAATGTAAGTTTTCGTGTTCAAAAGAAAGAATCGTCTAAAATAAGCAATTTGTGTCCAGACTGAAACGTAATTTGATTTTCTGGGCCTGAATAAGAGGTTTTCAGTTTCTTTGATGTAAGGTTTCTTGTTTGTAACAATGAATAAACGAAAATCATTGGTTTTAATCCAAACTGTGAACTCTTAATTTCAAACGATTTTATGCCCCCAAACGAGAAAACTTTCACTAAACAGATGCCAAACGTCTTAGTTCGTTTTATAAAAACGACTTATGTTACAGGTTAAACAAAAACAAATTATTTTCGTTGTTGTTGTGTCAAAATAATTTATTTCGAATGATTCAATGGAGCGAAACGAGTAAACTTTTATAGGACAGATGCAAAATACCATATTACCACATAAATCGTTATTTTAAAGCAAAGTATTAGCTTTTGCACTTGTTCAATTAAAGTTTGCTTACTTCGAAATATGTAGTCGTCCGAAATAATTTTTTTTGTCAAAACTATAACGTAATTTGTTCTTTTGAGCTTGAATATAGAGTTTTCATTACATTTTATAGTAGTTTACTCTACTCTAAGCATAGAATCAAACAGAGTAATCCGCTTTTGTAAAAAGTGATACATAATTTGCTCTTATTTTCGAGAATAAGACATTTTCCATATGTTTGATAAAATTTTTTTTGTTTATAGCAAGGAATCGTTTAAAATAAGCTGTATTTGCCTAAACTGATACGTAATTCGATATTTGTGCATGGATACGATGTTTTCAGTTTCTTTGACGTAAAATTTCTTGTTGCAAAAGGTAATAATTTGCTTTAAAACAACGCTTTATATGGTAATATGTGGTTTTGCATCTGCCCCATAAAAGTTCATTAGTTTCGAATCATAAAATCGTTTGAAATAAACAGTGCTGGTCAAAACTATAACGTAAATTATTTCTTTGAGACGAAATTTAAAGTTTTCATTAAGTTTTATACAAGTTTACTCTATTCTAAGGAAAGGAGTAATCAGGATAAATTGCTTTTATCTAGAGTAATATATAATTTGCAGTTTTCAGCCAGAATAAGACGTATTTAATCTTTTTAATGTAAGTTTTTGTATTTAAAACAAAGGATCGTCTAAAGTAAGCAGTTTTTGTCCAGACTGAAACGTAATTCAAATTTCTGTGCCTGAATAAGGGGTTTTCAGTTACTTTGATGTAAGGTTTCATGTTTGTAACAATGAATTAACGAAAATAATTGGTTTTTATCCAAATTGTGGCATGAATCGTTTTTAAAAGGCGAAATAAGATGTTTTTCCGCTGTACAGTGAAAGTTTACTCGTTTCAAAGCATAGAACCGTTTGAAATTAACAGCTCTCGTTAAGACTATAACGCAAATCTTTTGTTTTGTGCTAAAATAAGACGTTTTTAGTCAGTTTGATATAAGTTTTCTTGTTCAAAGCAAAATATTGTCGAAAATCAACCGTTTTTGTCTCAACTGATACAAAATTCGGTGGTTTGTGTCCGAATACAAAGTTTTCAGATTCTTTAATGTTAGGTTTGCTGCTTCTAACAAAGAATCAACGAAAATATTTTGTTTTAATACAAACTGCAATATAAAATGTCTTTATAGGACAAAACATGATGTTTGGCATCTGTTTAATAAAAATTTACTCGTTTGGAAGCATAGAATCATTCCAAATAAGCTATTCTCGTCGAAACTATAATGTAATTAGTATTTTGTGCTAGAATACAGCGTTTTTGTTAGATTTATTAACAATTTTGTCTATTTTAAGCAATGAAACGAATAGGATTAGCTGCCTTTATTCAAAGTGATACATAAATTGCTCTTTTATGCCAGATTAATACCTTTTTAGTCTGTTCGACGTAAGTTTTCTTGTTCAAAGCAAAAGATCGTCTAAAATAAGCCGTTTTTGTTTGAACTGATAAACAATTCAGACTGAGACTCAACAAAAATAATTTGTTTTAATCCACACTTATACTTTTTGACCCTATAAGAGTCTTATAAGAGTCCGAGATACGCCGTTCTCGTCAAGTCTATAACGTAATTCGTTTTTTTGTGTCAGAATACGACGTTTTCTGTCTGTTTAATATGTTTTTAATAATAATAATAATAACAATAATAATAATAATAATAATAATAATAATAATAATAATAATAATAATAATAATAATAATAATAATAATAGTAATAATAATAACAATATTAATAATAATAATAATGAAAATAATAATAGTAATAAAAGTAAGCTTAGTTTTCTAAGCAAAAATGAAGCTTATTTTGTGTGTTATATGAGCGTTTTCTCATTTCTATGCAAGAAATCATCTGTGATCTGTGTTTTTAGGCAAGAAATTGTCTAAAATTAATAACTCATTTTAAAACTGGTATAAAAACATTTACTATACAAAAGTTAATAATAATAATAATAATAATAATAATAATAATAATAATAATAATAATAATAATAATAATAATAATAATAATAATAATAGTTATAATAATAATAATAGTAATAAAAGTAAGCTTAGTTTTCTAAGCAAAAATGAAGCTTATTTTGTGTGTTATATGAGCGTTTTCTCATTTCTATGCAAGAGATCATCTGTGATCTGTGTTTTGAGGCAAGAAATTGAATAAAATTAATAACTCATTTTAAAACTGGTATAAAAACATTTACTATACAAAAGTTAATAATAATAATAATAATAATAATAATAATAATAATAATAATAATAATAATAATAATAATAATAATAATAATAATAATAATAATAATAATAATAATAATAATAATAATAATAATAATAATAATAATAATAATAATAATAATAATAATAATAATAATAATAATGATAATAATACTTATAATAATGAATTTCTTTCTAAATTAAAGCTTAGTTTTTCTAAGCAAAAATGATGCTTATTTTGTGTTATCTGAGCGTTTTCTCATTTCTATGCAAGAGATCATCTGTGATCTGTGTTTTTAGGCAAGAAATTGTCTAAAATTAATAACTCATTTTAAAACTGGTATAAAAACATTTACTATACAAAAGTTATAATCGGTTTTTAATAATAATAATATTAATAATAATAATAAAAATAATAATAATAATAATAATAATAATAATAGTAATAATAATAATAATAATAATAATAATAATAATAATAATAATAATAATAATAATAATAATAATAGTAATAGTAACATAAGTAATAATTATAATAATACTTTTAATAAGGAAAAATGGAGCTTATTTTGTGTGTTACATGAGCGTTTTCTCATTTCTATGCAAAAGATCATGTGTGATCTGTGTTTTTAGGCAATCTAAGCCATTTTATAGTTTTTAATATTTAACAAAAATTTGCTTTAAAATAAAATGTTTGAAAAACTGAAATTAAACTAAATTAATTGTGTCTAACACTTTAGTAGAGGAAAAAGGAGGAGACATAAAAGTCACTATAGTCTTAGAGTTGTCTTTAGTCGTCATATTAATAACAATAACATTTATAATAACAATACTAGTAGTACTAAATTTGCTTATATGCAAGCGCTTAATTAAGGTAACAGTTTTTTTGTTTTTTGCTTATATCTCGAAAGCAGTTACTCTTATCAATTTTTACTTTTTCACCAAAATTAAAGGTGATAAAATTTTCTACAAAATAGTTATTTGCATTTTTCATGTAGAACTAACCATAAGCGAGATATAAGTTTGAAAATAATTAATAATTAAAAAAAAAGTGTTTTAACAGAAAATGTCTTGTGATTTAAAATACACTTAATTTATTGGGTTCAATACTTTATTAGAAGAAAAAGGAGGTGACATAAAAGTCACTGAAGTCTTTAGAGTCGTTTTTAAATGCTGCATTTTTGTCTTCGTCTCAAACATTGAAAACTGAATTACATTTTTGTTCAGTAACAGTTACAGTTTTCTTATTGGTTTCTTGCTTATATCTGGAAAACAGTTACTCCTATCAATTTTTATCTTTTCACTAAAATTAAAGCTGATAAAATTTCCTACAAAATAGTTATTTGCATTTTTCATGTAGGACTAACCATAAGCGAGATGTAAATTTGAAAATAATTAATATTTAAAAAATAAGTGCTTTAACAGAAAATGTCTTGTGATTTAAAATACACTTAATTTAATGGGTCCAATACTTTATTAGAAGAAAAAGGAGGTGACATAAAAGTCACTGAAGTCTTCAGAGTCGATTTTAAATGCTGCATTTTCGTCTTTGTCTCAAACATTGAAAACTGAATTATATTTTTGTTCAGTAACAGTTACAGTTTTCTTATTGGTTTTTTGCTTATATCTCGAAAACAGTTACTCCTATCAATTTTTATCTTTCTTTCAAAATTAAAGCCGATAAAATTTCCTACAAAAAAGTTATTTGCATTTTTCTTGTAGGACCAACCATAAGCGAGTTATAGAGTTGGATATAACTAATCTTTAACAAAAATTTGCTTTAAAATAAAATGTTTGAAAACCCGAAATTAAACTAAATTAATTAAGACTAACACTTTAGTAGAGGAAAAATGAGAAGACATAAAAGTCACCAAAGTCTTGAGAGTCGTTTTTAGTCGTCATATTAATAACAATAACATTAATAATAATAATACTAATATTACTAAATTTGCTTTTATGCAAGCGCTTAATTAAGTAACAGTTTCTTGCTTATATCTCGAAAACAGTTACTCCTATCAATTTTTATCTTTTAACTAAAATTAAAGCTGATAAAATTTCCTACAAAATAGTTATTTGCATTTTTTATGTAGGACTAACCATAAGCGAGATATAAGTTTGAAAATAATTAATATTTAAAAAAAAAGTGCTATAACAGAAAATGTCTCGTGATTCAAAATACACTTAATTTATTGGGTCCAATACTTTATTAGAAGAAAAAGGAGGTGACATAAAAGTCACTGAAGTCTTCAGAGTCGTTTTTAAATGCTGCATTTTCGTCTTCGTCTCAGACATTTAAAACTGAATTACATTTTTGTTCAGTAACTGTAACAGTTTTCACTTTGGTTTTTTGCTTATATCTCAAAAACAATTACTCCTATCAATTTTTATCGTTCTTTCAAAATTAAAGCTGATAAAATTTCCTACAAAATAGTTATTTGCATTTCTTTTGTAAGACCAACCATAAGCGAGTTATAGAGTTGGATATAAATAATCTTTAACAAAAATTTGCTTTAAAATAAAATGTTTGAAAAACCGAAATTAAACTAAATTAATTGAGTCTAACACTTTAGTATACGAAAAAGGAGAAGACATTAAAGTCACCAAAGTCTTCAGAGTCGTTTTTAGTCGTCATATTAATAATAATAACATTAATAATAATAATACTAATAGCACTAAATTTGCTTATATGCAAGCGCTTTATTAAGGTAACAGTTTTTTGGTTTCCTGCTTATATCTCGAAAACAGTTACTCCTATCAATTTTTATCTTTTTACTAAAACTAAAGCTGATAAAATTTCTTACAAAATAGTTATTTGCATTTTTCTTGTAGGACCAAGCATAAGCGAGTTATAGAGATGGATATAAATAACATTTAACAAAAATTTGCTTTAAAATAAAATGTTTGAAATACTGAAATTAAACTAAATTAATTGTGTCTAACACTTTAGTAGAGGAAAAAGGAGAAGACATAAAAGTCACTAAAGGTTTCAAAGTTGTCTTTAATCGTCATATTAATAACAATAACATTAATAATAATAATACTAGTAGTACTAAATTTGCTTATATGCAAACGCTTAATTAAGGTAACAGTTTTTTGGTTTCTTGCTTATATCTCGAAAACAGTTACTCCTATCAATTTGTATCTTTTTACTAAAATTAAAGCTGATAAAATTTTCTACAAAATAGTTATTTGCATTTTTCATGTAGGACTAACCATAAGCGAGATATAAGTTTAAAAATAATTAATATTTAAAGAAAAAGTGCTTTAACAGAAAATGTCTTGTGATTTAAAATACACCTAATTTAATGGGTCCAATACTTTATTAGAAGAAAAAGGAGGTGACATAAAAGTCACCAAAGTCTTCAGAGTTGTTTTTAGTACTAAATTTGCTTATATGCAAGCCCTCAATTAAGGTAACAGTTTTTTAGTTTCTTGCTTATATCTCGAAAACAGTTACTCCTATGAATTTTTATCTTTTTACTAAAATTAAAGCTGATAAAATTTCCTACAAAATAGTTATTTGCATTTTTTATGTAGGACTAACCATAAGCGAGATATAAGTTTGAAAATAATTAATATTTAAAAAAAAAGTGCTTTAACAGAAAATGTCTTGTGATTTAAAATACACTTAATTTATTGGGTCGAATACTTTATTAGAAGAAAATGGAGGTGACATAAAAGTCACTGAAGTCTTCAGAGTCGTTTTTAAATGCTGCATTTTCGTCTTCGTCTCAAACATTGAAAACTGAATTACATTTTTGTTCAGTAACTGTAACAGTTTTCACTTTGGTTTTTTCTTATATCTCGAAAACAATTACTCCTATCAATTTTTATCTTTCTCTCAAAATTAAAGCTGATAAAATTTTCTACAAAATAGTTATTTGCATTTCTTTTGTAAGACCAACCATAAGCGAGTTATAGAGTTGGATATAAATAATCTTTAACAAAAATTTGCTTTAAAATAAAATGTTTGAAAAACCGAAGTTAAACTAAATTAATTGAGTCTAACACTTTAGTATAGGAAAAATGAGAAGACATAAAAGTCACAAAAGTCTTCAGAGTCATTTTTAGTCGTCATATTAATAACAATAACATTAATAATAATAATACTAATAGTACTAAATTTGCTTATATGCAAGCGCTTTATTAAGGTAACAGTTTTTTGGTTTCTTGCTTTTATCTCGAAAACAGTTACTCCTATCAATTTTTATCTTTTTACTAAAATTAAAGATGATAAAATTTTCTACAAAATAGTTATTTGCATTTTTCTTGTAGGACCAAGCATAAGCGAGTTATAGAGATGGATATAAATAATATTTAACAAAAATTTGCTTTAAAATAAAATGTTTGAAATACTGAAATTAAACTAAATTAATTGTGTCTAACACTTTAGTAGAAGAAAAAGAGAAGACATAAAAGTCACTAAAGGTTTCAAAGTTGTCTTTAATCGTCATATTAATAACAATAACATTAATAATAATAATACTAATAGTACTAAATTTGCTTATATGCAAACTATAAATAATCTTTAACAAAAATTTGTTTTAAAATAAAATGTTTGAAAAACCGAAATTAAACTAAATTAATTGGGTCTAACACTTTAGTAGAGGAAAAAGGAAAAGACATAAAAGTTACCAAAGTCTTCAGAGTTGTTTTTAGTACTAAATTTGCTTATATGCAAGCGCTTAATTAAGGTAACAGTTTTTTGGTTTCTTGCTTATATCTCGAAAACAGTTACTCCTATCAATTTTTATCTTTTTACTAAAATTAAAGCTGACAAAATTTCCAACAAAATAGTTATTTGCATTTTTCATGTAGGACTAACCATAAGCGAGATATAAGTTTGAAAATAATTGATATTTAAAAAAAAAGTGCTTTAACAGAAAATGCCTTGTGATTTAAAATACACTTAATTTATTGGGTCCAATACTTTATTAGAAGAAAAAGGAGGTGACATTAAAGTCACTGAAGTCTTCAGAGTCGATTTTAAATGCTGCATTTTCGTCTTTGTCTCAAACATTGAAAACTGAATTATATTTTTGTTCAGTAACAGTTACAGTTTTCTTATTGGATTTTTGCTTATATCTCGAAAACTGTTACTCCTATCAATTTTTATCTTTCTTTCAAAACTAATGCTGATAAAATTTCCTACAAAATCGTTATTTGCATTTTTTTTGTAGGACCAACCATAAGCGAGTTATAGAGTTGGATATAAATAATATATAACAAAAATTTGCTTTAACAGAAAATGTCTTGTGATTTAAAATACACTTAATTTATTGGGTCCAATACTTAATTAAAAGAAAAAGGAGGTGAAAGTAAATGCTGCATTTTCGTCTTCGTCTCAAACATTGAAAACTGACAGACATTTTTGTTCAGTAACTGTTACAGTTTTCACTTTGGTTTTTTGCTTATATCTCGAAAACAGTTACTCCTATCAATTTTTATCTTTCATTCAAAATTAATGCTGATAAAATTTTCTACAAAATAGTTATTTGCATTTTTCTTGTAGGACCAACCATAAGCGAGTTATAGAGTTGGATATAAATAATATATAACAAAAATTTGCTTTAAAATAAAATGTTTGAAAAACTGAAATTAAACTAAATTAATTGTGTCTAACACTCTAGTAGAGGAAAAAGGAGGAGACATAAAAGTCACTAAAGTCTTAGAGTTGTCTTTAGTCGTCATATTAATAACAATAACATTTATAATAACAATACTAGTAGTACTAAATTTGCTTATATGCAAGCGCTTAATTAAGGTAACAGTTTTTTTGTTTTTTGCTTATATCTCGAAAACAGTTTCTCCTATCAATTTTTACCTTTTCACCAAAATTAAAGGTGATAAAATTTCCTACAAAATAGTTATTTGCATTTTTTATGTAGAACTACCCATAAGCGAGATATAAGTTTGAAAATAATTAATAATTAAAAAAGAATGTGATTTAACAGAAAATGTTTTGTGATTTAAAATACACTTAATTTTATGGGTCCAATACTTAATTAGAAGAAAAAGGAGGTGACAGTAAATGCTGCATTTTCGTCTTCGTCTCAAACATTGAAAACTGAATTACATTTTTGTTCAGTAACAGTTACAGTTTTCTTATTGGTTTTTTGCTTATATCTTGAAAACAGTTACTCCTATCAATTTTTATCTTTTTTTCAAAATTAAAGCTATTAAATTTTCTACAAAATAGTTATTCGCATTTTTTTTGTAGGACCAACCATAAGCGAGTTATAGAGTTGGATATAAATAATCTTTAACAAAAATTTGCTTTAAAATAAAATGTTTGAAAAACCGAAATTAAACTAAATTAATTGTGTCTAACACTTTAGTAGAGGAAAAAGAAGAAGACATAAAAGTCACCAAAGTCTTCAAAGTTGTTTTTAGTACTAAATTTGCTTATATGCAAGCCCTTAATTAAGGTAACAGTTTTTTGGTTTCTTGCTTATATCTCGAAAACAGTTACTCCTATCAATTTTTATCTTTTCACTAAAATTAAAGCTGATAAAATTTCCTACAAAATAATTATTTGCATTTTTCATGTAGGACTAACCATAAGCGAGATATAAGTTTGAAAATAATTAATATTTAAAAAAAAAAGTGCTTTAACAGAAAATGTCTTGTGATTTAAAATACACTTAATTTATTGGGTCCAGTACTTTATTAGAAGAAAAAGGAGGTGACAGAAAGGTCACTGAAGTTTTTAGAGTCGTTTGTAAATGATGCATTTTCGTCTTCGTCTCAAACATTGAAAACTGAATTACATTTTTGTTCAGTAACTGTAACAGTTTTCAATTTGGTTTTTTGCTTATATCTCGAAAACATTTACTCTTATCAATTTTTATCTTTCTTTCAAAATTAAAGCTGATAAAATTTCCTACAAAATAGTTAAATGCATTTCTTTTGTAGGACCTACCGTAAGCGAGTTAAAGAGTTAGATATAAATAATCTTTAACAAAAATTTGCTTTAAAATTAATTGTTTAAAAAACTGAAATTAAACTAAATTAATTGTGTCTAACACTTTAGTAGAGGAAAAAGGAAAAACCATAAAAGTCACTAAAGGTTTCAGAGTCGTCTTTAGTCGTCATATTAATAACAATAACATTAATAATAATAATACTAATAGTACTATATTTGCTTATATGCAAGCGCTTAATTAAGGTAACAGTTTTTTGGTTTCTTGCCTATATCTCGAAAACAGTTACTCCTATCAATTTTTATCTTTTTACTAAAATTAAAGCTGATAAAATTTCCTACAAAATAGTTATTTGCATTTTTCATGTAGGACTAACCTTAAGCGAGATATAAGTTTGATAATAATTAATATTTAAAAAAAAAGTGCTTTAACAGAAAATGCCTTGTGATTTAAAATACAATAAAAACATTTACTATACAAAAGTTATAATCGGTTTTTAATAATAATAATAAAAATAATAATAATAATAATAATAATAATAATAATAATAATAATACGTATAATAATGAATTTCTTTCTTAATTAAAGCTTAGTTTTTCTAAGGAAAAATGAAGCTTATTTTGTGTTATCTTAGCGTTTACTCATTTCTATGCAAGAGATCATCTGTGATCTGTGTTTTTAGGCAAGAAATTGTCTAAAATTAAAAACTCATTTTAAAACTGGTATAAAAACATTTACTATACAAAAGTTATAGTCAGTTTTTATAATAATAATATTAATAATTGTTTTAATATTAATTTAGTTTAATTTCGGTTTTTCAAACATTTTATTTTATATCAAATGTTTGTTAAAGATTATTTATATCCAATTCTATAACTCGCTTATGGTTGGTCCTACAAAAAAAATGCAAAAAACTATTTTGTAAAAAATTTTATCAGCTTTAATTTTGAAGGAAAGATAAAAATTGATAGGCGTAACTGTTTTCGAGATATAAGCAAAAAACCAAAGTGAAAACTGTAACAGTTACTAAACAAAAATGTAATTCAGTATTTAATGTTTGAGACGAAGACGAAAATGCAGCATTTACTGTCACCTCCTTTTTTTTCTAATTAAGTATTGGACCCAATAAATTAAGTGTATTTTAAATCACAAGACATTTTCTGATAAAGCACATTTTTTTTAATTATTAATTATTTTCAAACTTATATCTTGCTTATGGTTAGTTCTACATGAAAAATGCAAATAACGATTTTGAAAGAAATTTTATCTGCTTTAATTTTGGTGAAAAGTTAAAAATTGATAGGAGTAACTGTTTTCGAGATATAAGCAAACAACAAAAAAACTGTTACCTTAATTAAGCGCTTGCATATAAGCAAATTTAGTACTAATAGTATTGTTATTATTAATGTTATTGTTATTAATATGACGACTAAAGACGATTCTGAAGACTTTAGAGACTTTTATGTCTCCTCCTTTTTCCTCTACTAAAGTGTTAGACACAATTAATTTAGTTTAATTTCGGTTTTTCAAATATTTTATTTTAAAGTAAATTTTTTTTAATATTATTTATATCCAACTCTATAACTTGCTTATGCTTGGTCCTACAAGAAAAATGTAAATAACTATTTCGGTGTTTTTGAGATATAAGCAAAAAACCAAAGTGAAAACTGTTACAGTTACTGAACAAAAATGTAATTCAGTTTTCAATGTTTGAGACGAAGACGAATATGCAGCATTTAAAAACGACTCTGAAGACTTCAGTGACTTTTATGTCATCTCCTTTTTCTTCTAATAAAGTATTGGACCCAGTAAATTAAGTGTATTTTAAATCACAAGACATTTTCTGTTAAAGCACTTTTTTTTTAAATATTAATTATTTTCAAACTTATATCTCGCTTATGGTTAGTCCTACATAAAAAATGCAAATAAATATTTTGTAGGAAATTTTATCAGCTTTAATTTTAGTAAAAAGATAAAAATTGATAGGAGTAACTGTTTTCGAGATATAAGCAAGAAACTGTTACCTTAATTAAGCGCTTGCATATAAGCAAATTTAGTAATATTAGTATTATTATTATTAATGTTATTGTTATTAATATGACGATTAAAGACAACTTTGAAACCTTTAGTGACTTTTATGTCTTCTTCTTTTTCCTCTACTAAAGTGTTAGACACAATTAAATTAGTTTAATTTCAGTTTTTCAAACATTTTATTTTAAAGCAAATTTTTGTTAAATATTATTTATATCCAACTCTATAACTCGCTTATGGTTGGTCCTACAAGAAAAATGCAAATAACTATTTTGTAGGAAATTTTATCAGCTTTAATTTTGACAAAAAGATAAAAATTGATAGGAGTAACTGTTTTCGAGATATAAGCAAAAAACCAATAAGAAAACTGTGACTGTTACTGAACAAAAATGTAATTCAGTTTTCAATGTTTGAGACGAAGACGAAACTGCAGCATTTAAAAACGACTCTGAAGACTTTAGTGACTTTTATGTCACTTCCTTTTTCTTCTAATAAAGTATTGGACCCAATAAATTAAGTGTATTTTAAATCACAAGACATTTTCTGTTAAAGCACTTTTTTTTAAATATTAATTATTTTCAATCATATATCTCGCTTATGGTTAGTCCTACATGAAAAATGCAAATAACTATTTTGTAGGAAATTTTATCAGCTTGAATTTTAGTAAAAAGATAAAAATTGATAGGAGTAACTGTTTTCGAGATATAAGCAAGAAACCAAAACACTGTTACCTTAATTAAGCGTTTGCATATAAGCAAATTTAGTACTATTAGTATTATTATTATTAATGTTATTGCTATTAATATGACAACTAAAGACAACTCTGAAACCTTTAGTGACTTTTATGTCTTTTCCTTTTTCCTCTACTAAAGTGTTAGACACAATTAAATTAGTTTAATTTCAGTTTTTCAAACATTTTATTTTAAAGCAAATTTTTGTTAAATATTATTTATATCCAACTCTATAACTCGCTTATGGTTGGTCCTACAAGAAAAATGCAAATAACTATTTTGTAGGAAATTTTATCAGCTTTAATTTTGAAAAAAAGACAAAAATTCATAGGAGTAACTGTTTTCGAGATATAAGCAAGAAACTAAAAAACTGTTACCTTAATAAAGCGCTTGCAAATAAGCAGATTTAGTACTATTAGTATTATTATTATTAATGTTATTGTTATTAATATGACGACTAAAAACGATTCTGAAGACTTTGCTGACTTTTATGTCTTTTTCTTTTTTCTCTACTAAAGTGTTAGACACAATTAATTTAGTTTAATTTCAGTATTTCAAACATTTTATTTTTAAGCAAGTTTTTGTTAAATATTATTTATATCCAACTTTATAACTCGCTTATGGTTGGTCCTACAAGAAAAATGCAAATAACTATTTTGTAGGAAATGTTATCAGCTTTAATTTTGAAAGAAAAATAAAAATTGATAGGAGTAACTGTTTTCGAGATATAAGCAAAAAACCAAAGTAAAAACTGTTACCGTTTCAGAACAAAAATGTAATTCAGTTTTCAATGTTTGAGACGAAGACGAAAATGCAGCATTTAAAATCGACTCTGAAGACTTCAGTGACTTATATGTCACCCCCTTTTTTTTTAATAAAGTATTGGACCTAATAAATTAAGTGTATTTTAAATCACAAGACATTTTCTGTTAAAGCACTTCTTTTTTAAATATTAATTATTTTCAATCTTATATCTCGCTTGTGGTTAGTCCTACATAAAAAATGCAAATAACTATTTTGTAGGAAATTTTATCAGCTTGAATTTTAGTAAAAAGATAAAAATTGATAGGAGTAACTGTTTTCGAGATATAAGCAAGAAACCAAAAAACTGTTACCTTAATTAAGCCTTTGCATATAAGCAAATTTAGTACTATTAGTATTATTATTATTAATGTTATTGTTATTAATATGACGATTAAAGACAACTTTGAAACCTTTAGTGACTTTTATGTCTTCTTCTTTTTCCTCTACTAAAGTGTTAGACACAATTAAATTAGTTTAATTTCAGTTTTTCAAACATTTTATTTTAAAGCAAATTTTTGTTAAATATTATTTATATCCAACTCTATAACTCGCTTATGGTTGGTCCTACAAGAAAAATGCAAATAACTATTTTGTAGGAAATTTTATCAGCTTTAATTTTGACAGAAAGATAAAAATTGATAGGAGTAACTGTTTTCGAGATATAAGCAAAAAACCAATAAGGAAACTGTGACTGTTACTGAACAAAAATGTAATTCAGTTTTCAATGTTTGAGACGAAGACGAAACTGCAGCATTTAAAAACGACTCTGAAGACTTCAGTGACTTTTATGTCACTTTCTTTTTTTTCTAATAAAGTATTGGACCCAATAAATTAAGTGTATTTTAAATCACAAAACATTTTCTGTTAAAGCACTTTTTTTTTAAATATTAATTATTTTCAATCATATATCTCGCTTATGGTTAGTCCTACATGAAAAATGCAAATAACTATTTTGTAGGAAATTTTATCAGCTTGAATTTTAGTAAAAAGATAAAAATTGATAGGAGTAACTGTTTTCGAGATATAAGCAAGAAACCAAAACACTGTTACCTTAATTAAGCGTTTGCATATAAGCAAATTTAGTACTATTAGTATTATTATTATTAATGTTATTGCTATTAATATGACAACTAAAGACAACTCTGAAACCTTTAGTGACTTTTATGTCTTTTCCTTTTTCCTCTACTAAAGTGTTAGACACAATTAAATTAGTTTAATTTCAGTTTTTCAAACATTTTATTTTAAAGCAAATTTTTGTTAAATATTATTTATATCCAACTCTATAACTCGCTTATGGTTGGTCCTACAAGAAAAATGCAAATAACTATTTTGTAGGAAATTTTATCAGCTTTAATTTTGAAAAAAAGACAAAAATTCATAGGAGTAACTGTTTTCGAGATATAAGCAAGAAACCAAAAAACTGTTACCTTAATAAAGCGCTTGCAAATAAGCAGATTTAGTACTATTAGTATTAATGTTATTGTTATTAATATGACGACTAAAAACGATTCTGAAGACTTTGCTGACTTTTATGTCTTTTTCTTTTTTCTCTACTAAAGTGTTAGACACAATTAATTTAGTTTAATTTCAATATTTCAAACATTTTATTTTTAAGCAAGTTTTTGTTAAATATTATTTATATCCAACTTTATAACTCGCTTATGGTTGGTCCTACAAGAAAAATGCAAATAACTATTTTGTAGGAAATGTTATCAGCTTTAATTTTGAAAGAAAGATAAAAATTGATAGGAGTAACTGTTTTCGAGATATAAGCAAAAAACCAAAGTAAAAACTGTTACCGTTTCAGAACAAAAATGTAATTCAGTTTTCAATGTTTGAGACGAAGACGAAAATGCAGCATTTAAAATCGACTCTGAAGACTTCAGTGACTTATATGTCACCCCCTTTTTTTTTAATAAAGTATTGGACCTAATAAATTAAGTGTATTTTAAATCACAAGACATTTTCTGTTAAAGCACTTCTTTTTTAAATATTAATTATTTTCAATCTTATATCTCGCTTATGGTTAGTCCTACATAAAAAATGCAAATAATTATTTTGTAGGAAATTTTATCAGCTTGAATTTTAGTAAAAAGATAAAAGTTGACTGGAGTAACTGTTTTCGAGATATGAGCAAGAAACCAAAACACTGTTACCTTAATTAAGCGTTTGCATATAAGCAAATTTAGTACTATTAGTATTATTATTATTAATGTTATTGTTATTAATATGACGATTAAAGACAACTTTGAAACCTTTAGTGACTTTTATGTCTTCTTCTTTTTCCTCTACTAAAGTGTTAGACACAATTAAATTAGTTTAAGTTCAGTTTTTCAAACATTTTATTTTAAAGCAAATTTTTGTTAAATATTATTTATATCCAACTCTATAACTCGCTTATGGTTGGTCCTACAAGAAAAATGCAAATAACTATTTTGTAGGAAATTTTATCAGCTTTAATTTTGAAAAAAAGATAAAAATTGATAGGAGTAACTGTTTTCGAGATATAAGCAAGAAACCAATAAGAAAACTGTAACAGTTACTGAACAAAAATGTAATTCAGTTTTCAATGTTTGAGACGAAGACGAAAATGCAGCATTTACAAACGACTCTGAAGACTTCAGTGACTTTTATGTCACTTTCTTTTTCTTCTAATAAAGTATTGGACCCAATAAATTAAGTGTATTTTAAATCACAAGACATTTTCTGTTAAAGCACTTTTTTTTTAAATATTAATTATTTTCAATCATATATCTCGCTTATGGTTAGTCCTACATGAAAAATGCAAATAACTATTTTGTAGGAAATTTTATCAGCTTGAATTTTAGTAAAAAGATAAAAATTGATAGGAGTAACTGTTTTCGAGATATAAGCAAGAAACCAAAACACTGTTACCTTAATTAATAACATTAATAATAATAATACTAATAGTACTAAATTTGCTTATATGCAAGCGCTTTATTAAGGTAACAGTTTTTTGGTTTCTTGCTTATATCTCGAAAACAGTTACTCCTATCAATTTTTATCTTTTTACTAAAATTAAAGCTGATAAAATTTCCTACAAAATAATTATTTGCATTTTTCTTGTAGGACCAAGCATAAGCGAGTTATAGAGATGGATATAAATAATATTTAACAAAAATTTGCTTTAAAATAAAATGTTTGAAATACTGAAATTAAACTAAATTAATTGTGTCTAACACTTTAGTATAGCAAAAAGGAGAAGACATAAAAGTCACCAAAATTTTTAGAGTCTTTTTTAGTCGTTATTTTAATAACAATAACATTAATAATAATAATACTAATAGTACTAAATTTGCTTATATGCAAGCGCTTTATTAAGGTAACAGTTTTTTGGTTTTTTGCTTATATCTCGAAAACAGTTACTCCTATCAATTTTTATATTTTTACTAAAATTAAAGCTGATAAAATTTCCTACAAAATAGTTATTTGTATTTTTCTTGTAAGACCAAGCATAAGCGAGTTATAGAGATGGATATAAATAATATTTAACAAAAATTTGCTTTAAAATAAAATGTTTGAAATACTGAAATTAAACTAAATTAATTGTGTCTAACACTTTAGTAGAGGAAAAAGAAAAAGACATAAAAGTCACTAAAGGTTTCAGAGTCGTCTTTAGTCGTCATATTAATAACAATAACATTAATAATAATAATAATACTAATAGTACTAAATTTGCTTATATGCAAACGCTTAATTAAGGTAACAGTGTTTTGGTTTCTTGCTTATATCTCGAAAACAGTTACTCCTATCAATTTTTATCTTTTTACTAAAATTAAAGCTGATAAAATTTCCTACAAAATAGTTATTTGCATTTCTTTTGTAAGACCAACCATAAGCGAGTTATAGAGTTGGATATAAATAATCTTCAACAAAAATTTGCTTTAAAATAAAATGTTTGAAAAACCGAAATTAAACTAAATTAATTGAGTCTAACACTTTAGTATAGGAAAAAGGAGAAGACATAAAAGTCACCAAAGTCTTCAGAGTCGTTTTTGGTCGTCATTTTAATAACAATAACATTAATAATAATAATACTAATGGTACTAAATTTGCTTATATGCAAGCGCTTTATTAAGGTAACAGTTTTTTGGTTACTTGCTTATATCTCGAAAACAGTTACTCCTATCAATTTTTATTTTTTTACTAAAATTAAAGCTGATAAAATTTCCTACAAAATAGTTATTTGCATTTTTCTTGTAGGACCAAGCATAAGCGAGTTATAGAGATGGATATAAATAATATTTAACAAAAATTTGCTTTAAAATAAAATGTTTGAAATACTGAAATTAAACTACATTAATTGTGTCTAACATTTTAGTTGAGGAAAAAGAAGAAGACATAAAAGTCACTAAAGGTTTCAGAGTCGTCTTTAATCGTCATTTTTAATAACAATAACATTAATAATAATAATACTAATAGTACTAAATTTGCTTATATGCAAACGCTTAATTAAGTTAACAGTTTTTTGGTTTCTTGCTTATATCTCTAAAACAGTTACTCTTATCAATTTTTATCTTTTTACTAAAATTAAAGCTGATAAAATTTTCTACAAAATAGTAATTTGCATTTTTCATGTAGGACTAACCATAAGCGAGATATAAGTTTGAAAATAACTAATATTTAAAAAAAAGTGTTTTAACAGAAAATGTCTTGGGATTTAAAATACACTTAATTTATAGGGTCCAATACTTTATTAGAAGAAAAAGGAGGTGACATAAAAGTCACTGAAGTCTTCAGAGTCGATTTTAAATGCTGCATTTTTGTCTTCGTCTCAAACATTGAAAACTGAATTACATTTTTGTTCAGTAACAGTTACAGTTTTCTTATTGGTTTTTTGCTTATATCTCGAAAACTGTTACTCCTATCAATTTTTATCTTTCTTTCAAAATTAAAGCTGATAAAATTTCCAACAAAATCGTTAATTGCATTTTTCTTGTAGGACCAACCATAAGCGAGTTATAGAGTTGGATATAAATAATATTTAACAAAAATTTGCTTTGAAATAAAATGTTTGAAAAACTGAAATTAAACTAATTTAATTGTGTCTAACACTTTAGTAGAGGAAATAGAAAAAGACATAAAAGTCACTAAAGGTTTCAGAGTCGTCTTTAGTCGTCATATTAATAACAATAACATTAATAATAATACTAATAGTACTAAATTTGCTTATATGCAAACGCTTAATTAAGATAACAGTGTTTTGGTTTCTTGCTTATATCTCGAAAACAGTTACTCCTATCAATTCTTATCTTTTTGCTAAAATTAAAGCTGATAAAATTTCCTACAAAATAGTTATTTGCATTTTTCTTGTAGGACCAAGCATAAGCGAGTTATAGAGATGGATATAAATAATATTTAACAAAAATTTGCTTTAAAATAAAATGTTTGAAATATTGAAATTAAACTAAATTAATTGTGTCTAACACTTTAGTATAGGAAAAAGGAGAAAACATAAAAGTCACCAAAGTCTTTAGAGTCTTTTTTAGTCGTCATTTTAATAACAATAACATTAATAATAATAATACTAATAGTATTAAATTTGCTTATATGCAAGCGCTTTATTAAGGTAACAGTTTTTTGGTTTTTTGCTTATATCTCGAAAACAGTTACTCCTATCAATTTTTATCTTTTTACCAAAATTAAAGCTGATAAAATTTCCTACAAAATAGTTATTTGCATTTTTCTTGTAGGACCAAGCATAAGCGAGTTATAGAGATGGATATAAATAATATTTAACAAAAATTTGCTTTAAAATAAAATGTTTGAAATACTGAAATTAAACTAAATTAATTGTGTCTAACACTTTAGTAGAAGAAAAAGAAAAAGACATAATAGTCACTAAAGGTTTCAAAGTCGTCTTTAGTCGTCATATTAATAACAATAACATTAATAATAATAATACTAATAGTACTAAATTTGCTTATAGGCAAACGCTTAATTGAGGTAACAGTGTTTTGGTTTCTTGCTTATATCTCGAAAACAGTTACTCCTATCAATTTTTATCTTTTTACTAAAATTAAAGCTGATAAAATTTCCTACAAAATAGTTATTTGCATTTCTTTTGTAAGACCAACCATAAGCGAGTTATAGAGTTGGATATAAATAATCTTCAACAAAAATTTGCTTTAAAATAAAATGTTTGAAAAACCTAAATTAAACTAAATTAATTGAGTCTAACACTTTAGTATAGGAAAAAGGAGAAGACATAAAAGTCACCAAAGTCTTTAGAGTCTTTTTTAGTCGTCATTTTAATAACAATAACATTAATAATAATAATACTAATAGTATTAAATTTGCTTATATGCAAGCGCTTTATTAAGGTAACAGTTTTTTGGTTTTTTGCTTATATCTCGAAAACAGTTACTCCTATCAATTTTTATCTTTTTACTAAAATTAAAGCTGATAAAATTTCCTACAAAATAGTTATTTGCATTTTTCTTGTAGGACCAAGCATAAGTGAGTTATAGAGATGGATATAAATAATATTTAACAAAAATTTGCTTTAAAATAAAATGTTTGAAATACTAAAATTAAACTAAATTAATTGTGTCTAACACTTTAGTAGAGGAAAAAGAAAAAGACATAAAAGTCACTAAAGGTTTCAGAGTCGTCTTTAGTCGTCATATTAATAACAATAACATTAATAATAATAATACTAATAGTACTAAATTTGCTTATATGCAAGCGCTTAATTAAGGTAACAGTTTTTTGGTTTCTTGCTTATATCTCGAAAACAGTTACTCCTATCAATTTTTATCTTTTTTTCAAAATTAAAGCTGATAAAATTTCCTACAAAATATTTATTTGCGTTTTTTTGTAGGACCAACCATAAGCGAGTTATAGAGTTGGATATAAATATTCTTTAACAAAAATTTGCTTTAAAATAAAATGTTTGAAAAACCGAAATTAAACTAAATTAAGTGTGTCTAACACTTTAGTAGAGAAAAAAGGAGGAGACATAAAAGTCACTAAAGTCTTAGAGTTGTCTTTAGTCGTCATATTAATAACAATAACATTTATAATAACAATACTAGTAGTACTAAATTTGCTTATATGCAAGCGCTTAATTAAGGTAACAGTTTTTTTGTTTTTTGCTTATATCTCGAAAACAGTTACTCCTATCAATTTTTACTTTTTCACCAAAATTAAAGCTGATAAAATTTCCTACAAAATACTTATTTACATTTTTCTTGTAGGACCAAGCATAATCGAGTTATAGAGTTGGATATAAATAATATTAAACAAAAATTTGCTTTAAAAAAAAATGCTTCAAAAACCGGAATTAAACTAAATTAATTGTGTCTAACACTTTAGTAGAGGAAAAAGGAGAAGACATAAAAGTCACTAAATGTTTCAGAGTCGTCTTTAGTCGTCATATTAATAACAATAACATTAATAATAATAATACTAATAGTACTAAATTTGCTTATATGCAAACGCTTAATTAAGGTAACAGTTTTTTGGTTTCTTGCTTATATCTCGAAAACAGT
The DNA here is from genome assembly GCF_031307605.1 of Tribolium castaneum. Taxonomy (NCBI): domain Eukaryota; kingdom Metazoa; phylum Arthropoda; class Insecta; order Coleoptera; family Tenebrionidae; genus Tribolium; species Tribolium castaneum. Next base: position 453,668 of record NW_026986637.1, on the reverse strand, counting down.
TACTCCTATCAATTTTTATCTTTTTTTCAAAATTAAAGCTGATAAAATTTCCTACAAAATAGTTATTTGCATTTTTTTGTAGGACCAACCATAAGCGAGTTATAGAGTTGGATATAAATAATCTTTAACAAAAATTTGCTTTAAAATAAAATGCTTCAAAAACCGGAATTAAACTAAATTAATTGTGTCTAACACTTTAGTAGAGGAAAAAGGAGAAGACATAAAAGTCACCAAAGTCTTAAGAGTCGTTTTTAGTCGTCATATTAATAACAATAACATTAATATTAATAATACTAATATTACTAAATTTGCTTATATGCAAGCGCTTAATTAAGGTAACATTTTTTTGGTTTCTTGCTTATATCTCGAAAACAGTTACTCCTATCAATTTTTGTTTTTTTACTAAAATTAAAGCTGATAAAATTTCCTACAAAATAGTAATTTGCATTTTTCATGTAGGATTAACCATAAGCGAGATATAAGTTTGAAAATAATTAATATTTAAAAAAAAGTGCTTTAACAGAAAATGTCTTGTGATTTAAAATACACTTAATTTAATGGGTCCAATACTTTATTAGAAGAAAAAGGAGGAGACATAAAAGTCACTGAAATCTTCAGAGTCGATTTTAAATGCTGCATTTTCGTCTTTGTCTCAAACATTGAAAACTGAATTACATTTTTGTTCAGTAACAGTTACAGTTTTCTTATTGGTTTTTTGCTTATATCTCGAAAACAGTTACTCCTTTCACTTTTTATCTTTCTTTCAAAATTAAAGCTGATAAAATTTTCTACAAAATAGTTATTCGCATTTTTTTTGTAGGACCAACCATAAGCGAGTTATAGAGTTGGATATAAATAATCTTTAACAAAAATTTGCTTTAAAATAAAATGTTTGAAAAACCGAAATTAAACTAAATTAATTAAGACTAACACTTTAGTAGAGGAAAAAGGAGAAGACATAAAAGTCACCAAAGTCTTGAGAGTCGTTTTTAGTAGTCATATTAATAACAATAACATTAATAATAATAATAATAATACTAATATTACTAAATTTGCTTATATGCAAGCGCTTAATTAAGGTAACAGTTTCTTGCTTATATCTCGAAAACAGTTACTCTTATCAATTTTTATCTTTTTACTAAAATTAAAGCTGATAAAATTTCCTACAAAATAGTTAATTGCATTTTTTATGTAGAACTAACCATAAGCGAGATATAAGTTTGAAAATAATTAATATTTAAAAAAAAAGTGCTTTAACAGAAAATGTCTTGTGATTTAAAATACACTTAATTTAATGGGTTCAATACTTTATTAGAAGAAAAAGGAGGTGACACAAAAGTCACCAAAGTCTTCAGAGTTGTTTTTAGTACTAAATTTGCTTATATGCAAGCCCTTAATTAAGGTAACAGTTTTTTGGTTTCTTGCATATATCTCGAAAACAGTTACTCCTATCAATTTTTATCTTTTCACTAAAATTAAAGCTGATAAAATTTCCTACAAAATAGTTATTTGCATTTTTCATGTAGGACTAACCATAAGCGAGATATAAGTTTGAAAATAATTAATATTTAAAAAAAAATGTACTTTAACAGAAAATGTCTTGTGATTTAAAATACACTTAATTTATTGGGTCCAATATTTTATTAGAAGAAAAAGGAGGTGACAGAAAGGTCACTGAAGTCTTCAGAGTCGATTTTAAATGATGCATTTTCGTCTTTGTCTCAAACATTGAAAACTGAATTACATTTTTGTTCAGTAACAGTTACAGTTTTCTTATCGGTTTTTTGCTTATATCTCGAGAACAGTTACTCCTATCAATTTTTATCTTTCTTTCAAAATTAAAGCTGATAAAATTTTCTACAAAATAGTTTTTCGCATTTTTTTTGTAGGACCAACCATAAGCGAGTTATAGGGTTGGATATAAATAATCTTTAACAAAAATTTGCTTTAAAATAAAATGTTTGAAAAACCGAAATTAAACTAAATTAATTGTGTCTAACACTTTAGTAGAGGAGAAAGAAGAAGACATAAAAGTCACCAAAGTCTTCAGAGTTGTTTTTAGTACTAAATTTGCTTATATGCAAGCGCTTAATTAAGGTAACAGTTTCTTGCTTATATCTCGAAAACAGTTACTCCTATCAATTTTTATCTTTTTACTACAATTAAAGCTGATAAAATTTCCTACAAAATAGTTATTTGCATTTCTCATGTAGGACTAACCATAAGCGAGATATAAGTTTGATAATAATTAATATTTAAAAAGAAAGTGCTTTAACAGAAAATGCCTTGTGATTTAAAATACAATAAAAACATTTACTATACAAAAGTTATAATCGGTTTTTAATAATAATAATAATAATAATAATAATAGTAATAAAAGTAATAATAATAATAATAATAATAATAATAATAATAATAATAATAATACTTATAATAATGAAGTTCTTTCTAAATTAAAGCTTAGTTTTTCTAAGGAAAAATGAAGCTTATTTTGTGTTAGCTGAGCGTTTTCTCATTTCTATGCAAGAGATCATCTGTGATCTGTTTTTTTAGGCAAGAAATTGTCTAAAATTAATAACTCATTTTAAAACTGGTATAAAAACATTTACTATACAAAAGTTATAATCGGTTTTTAATAATAATAATATTAATAATAATAATAATAATAATAATAATAATAATAATAATAATAATAATAATAATAATAATAGTAATAATAATAATAAAAATAATAGTAATAATAATAATAATAATAAAAATAATAATAATAGTAGTAATAAAAGTAAGCTTAGTTTTCTAAGCAAAAATGAAGCTTATTTTGTGTTATATGAGCTTTTCTCATTTCTATGCAAAAGATCATGTGTGATCTGTGTTTTTAGGCAAGAAATTGGCTAAAATTAATAACTCATTTTAAAACTGGTATAAAAACATTTACTATACAAAAGTTAATAATAATAATAATAATAATAATAATAATAATAATAATAATAATAATAATAATAATAATAATAATAATAATAATAATAATAATAATACTAATAATAATAATAATAACAATAATAATAATAATAATAATAATAGTAATAGTAACAAAAGTAATAAAAATAATAATACTTTTAATAAGAAAAAATGGAGCTTATTTTGTGTGTTACATGAGCGTTTTCTTATTTCTATACAAAAGATCATGTGTGATCTGTGTTTTTAGGCAATCTAAGCCATTTAATAGTTTTTAATATTTAACAAAAATTTGCATTAAAATAAAATGTTTGAAAAACTGAAATTAAACTAAATTAAGTGTGTCTAACACTTTAGTAGAGAAAAAAGGAGGAGACATAAAAGTCACTAAAGTCTTAGAGTTGTCTTTAGTCGTCATATTAATAACAATAACATTTATAATAACAATACTAGTAGTACTAAATTTGCTTATATGCAAGCGCTTAATTAAGGTAACAGTTTTTTTGTTTTTTGCTTATATCTCGAAAACAGTTACTCCTATCAATTTTTACTTTTTCACCAAAATTAAGGTGATAAAATTTCCTACAAAATAGTTATTTGCATTTTTCATGTAGAACTAACCATAAGCGAGATATAAGTTTGAAAATAATTAATAATTAAAAAAATGTGTATAACAGAAAATGTCTTGTGATTTATAAAATACACTTAATTTATTGGGTCCAATACTGTATTAGAAGAAAAAGGAGGTGACATAAAAGTCACTGAAGTCTTCAGAGTCGTTTTTAAATGCTGCATTTTTGTCTTCGTCTCAAACATTGAAAACTGAATTACATTTTTGTTCAGTAACCGTTACAGTTTTCTTATTGGTTTTTTGCTTATATCTCGAAAACAGTTACTCCTATCAAATTTTATCTTTCTTTCAAAATTAAAGCTGATAAAATTTCTGACAAAATAGTTATTTACATTTTTCTTGTAGGACCAAGCATAAACGAGTTATAGAGTTGGATATAAATAATATTTAACAAAAATTTGCTTTAAAATAAAATGCTTGAAAAACTTGAATTAAACTAAATTAATTGTGTCTAACTCTTTAGTAGAGGAAAAAGGAAAAGACATAAAAGTCACTAAATGTTTCAGAGTCGTCTTTAGTCGTCATATTAATAACCATAACATTAATAATAATAATACTAATATTACTAAATTTGCTTATATGCAAGCGCTTAATTAAGGTAACAGTTTTTTGGTTTCTTGCTTATATCTCGAAAACAGTTACTCCTAGCAATTTTTATCTTTTTACTAAAATTAAAGCTGATAAAATTTCCTACAAAATAGTAATTTGCATTTTTCATGTAGGACTAACCATAAGCGAGATATAAGTTTAAAAATAATTATTATTTAAAAAAAAAGTGCTTTAACAGAAAATGTCTTGTGATTTAAAATACACTTAATTTAATGGGTCCAATACTTTATTAGAAGAAAAAGGAGGAGACATAAAAGTCACTGAAGTCTTCAGAGTCGATTTTAAATGCTGCATTTTCGTCTTTGTCTCAAACATTGAAAACTGAATTACATTTTTGTTCAGTAACAGTTACAGTTTTCTTATTGGTTTTTTGCTTATATCTCGAAAACAGTTACTCCTATCACTTTTTATCTTTCTTTCAAAATTAAAGCTGATAAAATTTTCTACAAAATAGTTATTCGCATTTTTTTTTGTAGGACCAACCATAAGCGAGTTATAGAGTTGGATATAAATAATCTTTAACAAAAATTTGCTTTAAAATAAAATGTTTGAAAAACCGAAATTAAACTAAATTAATTAAGACTAACACTTTAGTAGAGGAAAAAGGAGAAGACATAAAAGTCACCAAAGTCTTGAGAGTCGTTTTTAGTAGTCATATTAATAACAAAAACATTAATAATAAAAATAATACTAATATTACTAAATATGCTTATATGCAAGCGCTTAATTAAGGTAACAGTTTCTTGCTTATATCTCGAAAACAGTTACTCTTATCAATTTTTATCTTTTTTTCAAAATTAAAGCTGATAAAATTTCCTACAAAATAGTTATTCGCATTTTTTTTTGTAGGACCAACCATAAGCGAGTTATAGAGTTGGATATAAATAATCTTTAACAAAAATTTGCTTTAAAATAAAATGTTTGAAAAACCGAAATTAAACTAAATTAATTAAGACTAACACTTTAGTAGAGGAAAAAGAAGAAGACATAAAAGTCACCAAAGTCTTCAGAGTTGTTTTTAGTACTAAATTTGCTTATATGCAAGGCCTTAATTAAGGTAACAGTTTTCTGGTTTCTTGCTTATATCTCGAAAACAGTTACTCCTATCAATTTTTATCTTTTTACTAAAATTAAAGCTGATAAAATTTCCTACAAAATAGTTATTTGCATTTTTCATGTAGGACTAACCATAAGCGAGATATAAGTTTGATAATAATTAATATTTAAAAAGAAAGTGCTTTAACAGAAAATGCCTTGTGATTTAAAATACAATAAAAACATTTACTATAAAAAAGTTATAATCGGTTTTTAATAATAATAATAATAATAATAATAATAATAATAGTAATAAAAGTAATAATAATAATAATAATAATAATAATAATAATAATAATACTTATAATAATGAATTTCTTTCTAAATTAAAGCTTAGTTTTTCTAAGGAAAAATAAAGCTTTTTTGTGTTATCTGAGCGTTTTCTCATTTCTATGCAAGAGATCATCTGTGATCTGTGATTTTAGGCAAGAAATTGTCTAAAATTAAAAACTCATTTTAAAACTGGTATAAAAACATTTACTATACAAAAGTTATAGTCGGTTTTTAATAATAATAATATTACTAATTATTTTAATATTAATTTAGTTTAATTTCGGTTTTTCAAACATTTTGTTTTATATCAAATTTTTGTTAAAGATTATATATATCCAACTCTATAACTCGCTTATGGTTGGTCCTACAAAAAAAATGCAAAAAACTATTTTGTAAAAAATTTTATCAGCTTTAATTTTGAAAGAAAGATAAAAATTGATAGGAGTAACTGGTTTCGAGATATAAGCAAAAAACTAATAAGAAAACTGTAACTGTTACTGAACAAAAATGAAATTCAGTATTTAATGTTTGAGACGAAGACGAAAATGCAGCATTTACTGTCACCTCCTTTTTCTTCTAATTAAGTATTGGACCCAATAAATTAAGTGTATTTTAAATCACAAGACATTTTCTGTTAAAGCACATTTTTTTTAATTATTAATCATTTTCAAACTTATATCTTGCTTATGGTTAGTTCTACATAAAAAATGCAAATAACGATTTTGAAGGAAATTTTATCAGCTTTAATTTTGGTAAAAAGTTAAAAATTGATAGGAGTAACTGTTTTCGAGATATAAGCAAGAAACTGTTACCTTAATTAAGCGCTTGCATATAAGCAAATTTAGTAATATTAGTATTATTATTATTAATGTTATTGTTATTAATATGACGACTAAAAACGACTCTCAAGACTTTGGTGACTTTTATGTCTTCTCCTTTTTCCTCTACTAAAGTGTTAGTCTTGATTAATTTAGTTTAATTTCGGTTTTTCAAACATTTTATTTATTTTTATTTTTATAGGAGTAACTGTTTTCGAGATATAAGCAAAAAACCAATAAGAAAACTGTAACTGTTACTGAACAAAAATGTAATTCAGTTTTCAATGTTTGAGACAAAGACGAAAATGCAGCATTTAAAATCGACTCTGAAGACTTCAGTGACTTTTATGCCTCCTCCTTTTTCTTCTGATAAAGTATTGGACCCATTAAATTAAGTGTATTTTAAATCACAAGACATTTTCTGTTAAAGCACTTTTTTTTTAAATATTAATTATTTTCAAACTTATATCTCGCTTATGGTTAGTCCTACATGAAAAATGCAAATTACTATTTTGTAGGAAATTTTATCAGCTTTAATTTTGAAAAAAAGATAAAAATTGATAGGAGTAACTGTTTGCGAGATATAAGCAAGAAACCAAAAAACTGTTACCTCAATTAAGCGTTTGCATATAAGCAAATTTAGTACTATTAGTATTATTATTATTAATGTTATTGTTATTAATTTGACGACTAAAGACGACTCTGAAATATTTAGTGACTTTTATGTCTTCTCCTTTTTCCTCTACTAGAGTGTTAGACACAATTAATTTAGTTTAATTCCGGTTTTTCAAGCATTTTATTTTAAAGCAAATTTTTGTTAAATATTATTTATATCCAACTCTATAACTCGTTTATGCTTGGTCCTACAAGAAAAATGTAAATAACTATTTTGTTGGAAATTTTATCAGCTTTAATTTTGAAAGAAAGATAAAATTTGATAGGAGTAACTGTTTTCGAGATATAAGCAAAAAACCAATAAGAAAACTGTAACTGTTACTGAACAAAAATGTAATTCAGTTTTCAATGTTTGAGACGAAGACAAAAATGCAGCATTTAAAAACGACTCTGAAGAATTCAGTGACTTTTATGTCACCTCCTTTTTCTTCTAATAAAGTATTGAACTCAATAAATTAAGTGTATTTTAAATCACAAGACATTTTTTGTTAAAACACTTTTTTTTAATTATTAATTATTTTCAAACTTATATCTCGCTTATGGTTAGTTCTACATGAAAAATGCAAATAACTATTTTGTAGGAAATTTTATCACCTTTAATTTTGGTGAAAAAGTAAAAATTGATAGGAGTAACTGCTTTCGAGATATAAGCAAAAAACAAAAAAACTGTTACTTTAATTAGGCGCTTGCATATAAGCAAATTTAGTACTACTAGTATTGTTATTATAAATGTTATTGTTATTAATATGACGACTAAAGACAACTCTAAGACTATAGTGACTTTTAAGTCTCCTCCTTTTTCCTCTACTAAAGTGTTAGACACAATTAATTTAGTTTAATTTCAGTTTTTCAAACATTTTATTTTAAAGCAAATTTTTGTTAAATATTAAAAACTATAAAATGGCTTAGATTGCCTAAAAACACAGATCACACATGATCTTTTGCATAGAAATGAGAAAACGCTCATGTAACACACAAAATAAGCTCCATTTTTCCTTATTAAAAGTATTATTATTATTATTACTTATGTTACTATTACTATTATTATTATTATTATTATTATTATTATTATTATTATTATTATTATTATTACTATTATTATTATTATTATTATTATTATTATTATTATTATTATTATTATTATTAATATTATTATTATTAAAAACCGATTATAACTTTTGTATAGTAAATGCTTTTATACCAGTTTTAAAATGAGTTATTAATTTTAGACAATTTCTTGCCTAAAAACACAGATCACAGATGATCTCTTGCATAGAAATCAGAAAACGCTCATATAACACACAAAATAAGCTTCATTTTTGCTTAGAAAACTAAGCTTACTTTTATTACTATTATTATTATTATTACTATTATTATTATTATTATTATTATTATTATTATTATTATTATTATTATTATTATTATTATTATTATTATTATTATTATTAACTTTTGTATAGTAAATGTTTTTATACCAGTTTCAAAATGAGTTATAATTTTATTCAATTTCTTGCCTAAAAACACAGATCACAGATGATTTCTTGCATAGAAATGAGAAAACGCTCATATAACACACAAAATAAGCTTCATTTTTGCTTAGAAAACTAAGCTTACTTTTATTACTATTATTATTTCCATTATTATTATTATTAATATTATTATTATTATTACTATTATTATTATTATTATTATTATTATTATTATTATTATTATTATTATTATTGTTATTATTATTATTATTAAAAACTTATATTAAACAGACAGAAAACGTCGTATTCTGACAAAAAAACGAATTACGTTATAGACTTGACGAGAACGGCGTATCTCGGACTCTTATAGGACACTTATAGGGTCAAAAAGTATCAGTGTGAATTAAAACAAATTATTTTTGTTGAGTCTCAGTCTGAATTGTTTATCAGTTCAAACAAAAACGGCTTATTTTAGACGATCTTTTGCTTTGAACAAGAAAACTTACGTCGAACAGACTAAAAAGGTATTAATCTGGCATAAAAGAGCAATTTATGTATCACTTTGAATAAAGGCAGCTAATCCTATTCGTTTCATTGCTTAAAATAGACAAAATTGTTAATAAATCTAACAAAAACGCTGTATTCTAGCACAAAATACTAATTACATTATAGTTTCGACGAGAATAGCTTATTTGGAATGATTCTATGCTTCCAAACGAGTAAATTTTTATTAAACAGATGCCAAACATCATGTTTTGTCCTATAAAGACATTTTATATTGCAGTTTGTTTTAAAACAAAATATTTTCGTTGATTCTTTGTTAGAAGCAGCAAACCTAACATTAAAGAATCTGAAAACTTTGTATTCGGACACAAACCACCGAATTTTGTATCAGTTTAGACAAAAACGGTTGATTTTCGACAATATTTTGCTTTAAACAAGAAAACTTATATCAAACTGACTAAAAACGTCTTATTTTAGCACAAAACAAAAGATTTGCGTTATAGTCTTAACGAGAGCTGTTAATTTCAAACGGTTCTATGCTTTGAAACGAGTAAACTTTCACTGTACAGCGGAAAAACATCTTATTTCGCCTTTTAAAAACGATTCATGCCACAATTTGGATAAAAACCAATTATTTTCGTTAATTCATTGTTACAAACATGAAACCTTACATCAAAGTAACTGAAAACCCCTTATTCAGTCACAGAAATTCGAATTACGTTTCAGTCTGGACAAAAACTGCTTACTTTAGACGATCCTTTGTTTTAAATACAAAAACTTACATTAAAAAGATTAAATACGTCTTATTCTGGCTGAAAACTGCAAATTATATATTACTCTAGATAAAAGCAATTTATCCTGATTACTCCTTTTCTTAGAATAGAGTAAACTTGTATAAAACTTAATGAAAACTTTAAATTTCGTCTCAAAGAAATAATTTACGTTATAGTTTTGACCAGCACTGTTTATTTCAAACGATTTTATGATTCGAAACTAATGAACTTTTATGGGGCAGATGCAAAACCACATATTACCATATAAAGCGTTGTTTTAAAGCAAATTATTACCTTTTGCAACAAGAAATTTCACGTCAAAGAAACTGAAAACATCGTATCCATGCACAAATATCGAATTACGTATCAGTTTAGGCAAATACAGCTTATTTTAAACGATTCCTTGCTATAAACAAGAAAAATTTTATCAAACATATTGAAAATGTCTTATTCTCGAAAATAAGAGCAAATTATGTATCAGTTTTAACAAAAGTTTTAAAAAGCTGTTTGATTCTATGCTTAGAGTAGAGTAAACTACTATAAAACGTAATGAAAACTCTATATTCAAGCTCCAAAGAACAAATTACGTTATAGTTTTGACAAAAAAAATTATTTCGGACGACTACATATTTCGAAGTAAGCAAACTTTAATTGAACAAGTGCAAAAGCTAATACTTTGCTTTAAAATAACGATTTATGTGGTAATATGGTATTTTGCATCTGTCCTATAAAAGTTTACTCGTTTCGCTCCATTGAATCATTCGAAATAAATTATTTTGACACAACAACAACGAAAATAATTTGTTTTTGTTTAAACTGTAACATAAGTCGTTTTTATAAAACGAACTAAGACGTTTGGCATCTGTTTAGTGAAAGTTTTCTCGTTTGGGGGCATAAAATCGTTTGAAATTAAGAGTTCACAGTTTGGATTAAAACCAATGATTTTCGCTTATTCATTGTTACAAACAAGAAACCTTACATCAAAGAAACTGAAAACCTCTTATTCAGGCCCAGAAAATCAAATTACGTTTCAGTGTGGACACAAATTTCTTATTTTAGACGATTTTTTCTTTTGAACACGAAAACTTACATTAAAAAGATTAAAAACGTCTTAGTCTGGCTCAAAACTGCAAATTATTTACCTTAATTAAGCGTTTGCATATAAGCAAATTTAGTACTATTAGTATTATTATTATTAATGTTATTGTTATTAATATGACGACTAAAGACGACTCTGAAACATTTAGTGACTTTTATGTCTTCTCCTTTTTCCTCTACTAAAGTGTTAGACACAATTAATTTAGTTTAATTCCGGTTTTTCAAGCATTTTATTTTAAAGCAAATTTTTGTTAAATATTATTTATATCCAACTCTATAACTCGTTTATGCTTGGTCCTACAAGAAAAATGTAAATAACTATTTTGTTAGAAATTTTATCAGCTTTAATTTTGAAAGAAAGATAAAATTTGATAGGAGTAACTGTTTTTGAGATATAAGCAAAAAACCAATAAAAAAACTGTAACTGTTACTGAACAAAAATGTAATTCAGTTTTCAATGTTTGAGACGAAGACAAAAATGCAGCAGTTAAAAACGACTCTAAAGACTTCAGTGACTTTTATGTCACCTGCTTTTTCTTCTAATAAAGTATTGGACCCAATAAATTAAGTGTATTTTAAATCACAAGACATTTTCTGTTAAAACACTTTTTTTTAATTATTAATTATTTTCAAACTTATATCTTGCTTATGGTTAGTTCTACATGAAAAATGCAAATAACTATTTTGTAGGAAATTTTATCACCTTTAATTTTGGTAAAAAAGTAAAAATTGATAGGAGTAACTGTTTTCGAGATATAAGCAAAAAACAAAAAAACTGTTACCTTAAGTAAGCGCTTGCATATAAGCAAATTTAGCACTACTAGTATTGTTATTATAAATGTTATTGTTATTAATATGACGACTAAAGACAACTCTAATACTTTAGTGACTTTTATGTCTCCTCCTTTTTCCTCTACTAAAGTGTTAGACACAATTAATTTAGTTTAATTTCAGTTTTTCAAACATTTTATTTTAAAGCAATTTTTTGTTAAATATTAAAAACTATAAAATGGCTTAGATTGCCTAAAAACACAGATCACACATGATCTTTTGCATAGAAATGAGAAAACGCTCATGTAACACACAAAATAAGCTTCATTTTTCCTTATTAAAAGTATTATTATTATTATTACTTATGTTACTATTACTATTATTAGTATTATTATTATTATTATTATTATTATTATTACTATTATTTTTATTATTATTATTACTATTATTATTATTATTATTATTATTATTATTATTATTATTAATATTATTATTATTAAAAACCGATTATAACTTTTGTATAGTAAATGTTTTTATACCAGTTTTAAAATGAGTTATTAATTTTAGACAATTTCTTGCCTAAAAACACAGATCACAGATGATCTCTTGCATAGAAATGAGAAAACGCTCAGATAACACAAAATAAGCATCATTTTTGCTTAGAAAAACTAAGCTTTAATTTAGAAAGAAATTCATTATTATAAGTATTATTATCAATATTATTATTATTATTATTATTATTATTATTATTATTATTATTATTATTATTATTATTATTATTATTATTATTATTATTATTATTATCATTATTATTATTATTATTATTATTATTAACTTTTGTATAGTAAATGTTTTTATACCAGTTTTAAAATGAGTTATTAATTTTATTCAATTTCTTGCCTAAAAACACAGATCACAGATGATCTCTTGCATAGAAATGAGAAAACGCTCATATAACACACAAAATAAGCTTCATTTTTGCTTAGAAAACTAAGCTTACTTTTATTACTATTATTATTATTATTATTACTATTATTATTATTATTATTATTATTATTATTATTATTATTATTATTATTATTATTATTAACTTTTGTATAGTAAAAGTTTTTATACCAGTTTTAAAATGAGTTATTAATTTTAGACAATTTCTTGCCTAAAAACACAGATCACAGATGATTTCTTGCATAGAAATGAGAAAACGCTCATATAACACACAAAATAAGCTTCATTTTTGCTTAGAAAACTAAGCTTACTTTTATTACTATTATTATTTTCATTATTATTATTATTAATATTATTATTATTATTATTACTATTATTATTATTATTATTATTATTATTATTATTATTATTATTATTATTATTATTATTATTGTTATTATTATTATTATTAAAAACTTATATTAAACAGACAGAAAACGTCGTATTCTGACACAAAAAAACGAATTACGTTATGGACTTGACGAGAACGGCGTATCTCGGACTCTTATAGGACTCTTATAGGGTCAAAAAGTATCAGTTTGGATTAAAACAAATTATTTTTGTTGAGTCTCAGTCTGAATTGTTTATCAGTTCAAACAAAAACGGCTTATTTTAGACGATCTTTTGCTTTGAACAAGAAAACTTACGTCGAACAGACTAAAAACGTATTAATCTGGCATAAAAGAGCAATTTATGTATCACTTTGAATAAAGGCAGCTAATCCTATTCGTTTCATTGCTTAAAATAAACAAAATTGTTAATAAATCTAACAAAAACGCTGTATTCTAGCACAAAATACTACTTACATTATAGTTTCGACGAGAATAGCTTATTTGGAATGATTCTATGCTTCCAAACGAGTGAATTTTTATTAAACAGATGCCAAACATCATGTTTTGTCCTATAAAGACATTTTATATTGCAGTTTGTATTAAAACAAAATATTTTCGTTGATTCTTTGTTAGAAGCAGCAAACCTGACATTAAAGAATCTGAAAACTTTGTATTTGGACACAAACCACCGAATTTTGTATCAGTTTAGACAAAAACAAAAACGATTCATGCCACAATTTGGATAAAAACCAATTATTTTCGTTAATTCATTGTTACAAACATGAAACCTTACATCAAAGTAACTGAAAACCCCTTATTCAGGCACAGAAATTCGAATTACGTTTCAGTCTGGACAAAAACTGCTTACTTTAGACGATCCTTTGTTTTAAATACAAAAACTTACATTAAAAAGATTAAATACGTCTTATTCTGGCTGAAAACTGCAAATTATATATTACTCTAGATAAAAGCAATTTATCCTGATTACTCCTTTCCTTAGAATAGAGTAAACTTGTATAAAACTTAATGAAAACTTTAAATTTCGTCTCAAAGAAATAATTTACGTTATAGTTTTGACCAGCACTGTTTATTTCAAACGATTTTATGATTCGAAACTAATGAACTTTTATGGGGCAGATGCAAAACCACATATTACCATATAAAGCGTTGTTTTAAAGCAAATTATTACCTTTTGCAACAAGAAATTTCACGTCAAAGAAACTGAAAACATCGTATCCATGCACAAATATCGAATTACGTATCAGTTTAGGCAAATACAGCTTATTTTAAACGATTCCTTGCTATAAACAAGAAAAATTTTATCAAACATATTGAAAATGTCTTATTCTCGAAAATAAGAGCAAATTATGTATCAGTTTTAACAAAAGCGGATTACTCTGTTTGATTCTATGCTTAGAATAAAGTAAACTACTATAAAACGTAATGAAAACTCTATATTCAAGCTCAAAAGAACAAATTACGTTATAGTTTTGACAAAAAAAATTATTTCGGACGACTACATATTTCGAAGTAAGCAAACTTTAATTGAACAAGTGCAAATGCTAATACTTTGCTTTAAAATAACGATTTATGTGGTAATATGGTATTTTGCATCTGTCCTATAAAAGTTTACTCGTTTCGCTCCATTGAATCATTCGAAATAAATTATTTTGACACAACAACAACGAAAATAATTTGTTTTTGTTTAAACTGTAACATAAGTCGTTTTTATAAAACGAACTAAGACGTTTGGCATCTGTTTAGTGAAAGTTTTCTCGTTTGGGGGCATAAAATCGTTTGAAATTAAGAGTTCACAGTTTGGATTAAAACCAATGATTTTCGTTTATTCATTGTTACAAACAAGAAACCTTACATCAAAGAAACTGAAAACCTCTTATTCAGGCCCAGAAAATCAAATTAAGTTTCAGTCTGGACACAAATTGCTTATTTTAGACGATTCTTTCTTTTGAACACGAAAACTTACATTAAAAAGATTAAAAACGTCTTATTCTGGCTCAAAACTGCAAATTATGTATTACTTTGGATAAAAGCAGTTTATCCTGATTACTCCTTTGCTTAGAATAGAGCAAACTTGTATAAAACTTAATGAAAACTTTAAATTTCGTCTCAAAGATATAATTTACGTTTAGTTTTAACCAGAACTGTTAATTTCAAACGATTTTATGCTCCCAAACGAGAAAACTTTCACTAAACAGATGCCAAACGTCTTAGTTCGTTTTATATAAACGACATGTTACAGTTTAAACAAATAATTATTTTCGTTGTTGTGTCAAAATAATTTATTTCGAATGATTCAATGGAGCGAAACGAGTAAACTTTTATAGTACAGATGCAAAATACCATATTACCACCTAAATCGTTATTTTAAAGCAAGGTATTAGCTTTTGCACTTGTTCAATTTTTTTTTCTCAAAACTATAACGTAATTTAATTTCTTTTGAGCTTGAATATAAAGTTTTCATTACGTTTTATAGTAGTTTACTCTACTCTAAGCATAGAATCAAACAGAGTAATCCGCTTTTGTTAAAACTGATACATAATTTGCTCTTATTTTCAAGAATAAGACATTAAAGCTGATAAAATTTTTTACAAAATAGTTTTTTGCATTTTTTTGTAGGACCAACTATAAGCGAGTTATAGAGTTGGATATAAATAATCTTTAACAAAAATTTGATATAAAAATAAAAAAAGATAAAAATTGATAAGAGTAACATTAATAATAATAATACTAATAGTACTAAATTTGCTTATATGCAAGCGCTTTATTAAGGTAACAGTTTTTTGGTTTCTTCCTTATATCTCGAAAACAGTTACTCCTATCAATTTTTATCTTTTCACCAAAATTAAAGCTGATAAAATTTCCTACAAAATACTTATTTACATTTTTCTTGTAGGACCAAGCATAATCGAGTTATAGAGTTGGATATAAATAATATTAAACAAAAATTTGCTTTAAAAAAAAATGCTTCAAAAACCGGAATTAAACTAAATTAATTGTGTCTAACACTTTAGTAGAGGAAAAAGGAGAAGACATAAAAGTCACTAAATGTTTCAGAGTCGTCTTTAGTCGTCATATTAATAACAATAACATTAATAATAATAATACTAATAGTACTAAATTTGCTTATATGCAAACGCTTAATTAAGGTAACAGTTTTTTGGTTTCTTGCTTATATCTCGAAAACAGTTACTCCTATCAATTTTTATCTTTTTTTCAAAATTAAAGCTGATAAAATTTCCTACAAAATAGTTATTTGCATTTTTTTGTAGGACCAACCATAAGCGAGTTATAGAGTTGGATATAAATAATCTTTAACAAAAATTTGCTTTAAAATAAAATGCTTCAAAAACCGGAATTAAACTAAATTAATTGTGTCTAACACTTTAGTAGAGGAAAAAGGAGAAGACATAAAAGTCACCAAAGTCTTAAGAGTCGTTTTTAGTCGTCATATTAATAACAATAACATTAATATTAATAATACTAATATTACTAAATTTGCTTATATGCAAGCGCTTAATTAAGGTAACATTTTTTTGGTTTCTTGCTTATATCTCGAAAACAGTTACTCCTATCAATTTTTGTTTTTTTACTAAAATTAAAGCTGATAAAATTTCCTACAAAATAGTAATTTGCATTTTTCATGTAGGATTAACCATAAGCGAGATATAAGTTTGAAAATAATTAATATTTAAAAAAAAGTGCTTTAACAGAAAATGTCTTGTGATTTAAAATACACTTAATTTAATGGGTCCAATACTTTATTAGAAGAAAAAGGAGGAGACATAAAAGTCACTGAAATCTTCAGAGTCGATTTTAAATGCTGCATTTTCGTCTTTGTCTCAAACATTGAAAACTGAATTACATTTTTGTTCAGTAACAGTTACAGTTTTCTTATTGGTTTTTTGCTTATATCTCGAAAACAGTTACTCCTTTCACTTTTTATCTTTCTTTCAAAATTAAAGCTGATAAAATTTTCTACAAAATAGTTATTCGCATTTTTTTTGTAGGACCAACCATAAGCGAGTTATAGAGTTGGATATAAATAATCTTTAACAAAAATTTGCTTTAAAATAAAATGTTTGAAAAACCGAAATTAAACTAAATTAATTAAGACTAACACTTTAGTAGAGGAAAAAGGAGAAGACATAAAAGTCACCAAAGTCTTGAGAGTCGTTTTTAGTAGTCATATTAATAACAATAACATTAATAATAATAATAATAATACTAATATTACTAAATTTGCTTATATGCAAGCGCTTAATTAAGGTAACAGTTTCTTGCTTATATCTCGAAAACAGTTACTCTTATCAATTTTTATCTTTTTACTAAAATTAAAGCTGATAAAATTTCCTACAAAATAGTTAATTGCATTTTTTATGTAGAACTAACCATAAGCGAGATATAAGTTTGAAAATAATTAATATTTAAAAAAAAAGTGCTTTAACAGAAAATGTCTTGTGATTTAAAATACACTTAATTTAATGGGTTCAATACTTTATTAGAAGAAAAAGGAGGTGACACAAAAGTCACCAAAGTCTTCAGAGTTGTTTTTAGTACTAAATTTGCTTATATGCAAGCCCTTAATTAAGGTAACAGTTTTTTGGTTTCTTGCATATATCTCGAAAACAGTTACTCCTATCAATTTTTATCTTTTCACTAAAATTAAAGCTGATAAAATTTCCTACAAAATAGTTATTTGCATTTTTCATGTAGGACTAACCATAAGCGAGATATAAGTTTGAAAATAATTAATATTTAAAAAAAATGTACTTTAACAGAAAATGTCTTGTGATTTAAAATACACTTAATTTATTGGGTCCAATATTTTATTAGAAGAAAAAGGAGGTGACAGAAAGGTCACTGAAGTCTTCAGAGTCGATTTTAAATGATGCATTTTCGTCTTTGTCTCAAACATTGAAAACTGAATTACATTTTTGTTCAGTAACAGTTACAGTTTTCTTATCGGTTTTTTGCTTATATCTCGAGAACAGTTACTCCTATCAATTTTTATCTTTCTTTCAAAATTAAAGCTGATAAAATTTTCTACAAAATAGTTTTTCGCATTTTTTTTGTAGGACCAACCATAAGCGAGTTATAGGGTTGGATATAAATAATCTTTAACAAAAATTTGCTTTAAAATAAAATGTTTGAAAAACCGAAATTAAACTAAATTAATTGTGTCTAACACTTTAGTAGAGGAGAAAGAAGAAGACATAAAAGTCACCAAAGTCTTCAGAGTTGTTTTTAGTACTAAATTTGCTTATATGCAAGCGCTTAATTAAGGTAACAGTTTCTTGCTTATATCTCGAAAACAGTTACTCCTATCAATTTTTATCTTTTTACTACAATTAAAGCTGATAAAATTTCCTACAAAATAGTTATTTGCATTTCTCATGTAGGACTAACCATAAGCGAGATATAAGTTTGATAATAATTAATATTTAAAAAGAAAGTGCTTTAACAGAAAATGCCTTGTGATTTAAAATACAATAAAAACATTTACTATACAAAAGTTATAATCGGTTTTTAATAATAATAATAATAATAATAATAATAATAGTAATAAAAGTAATAATAATAATAATAATAATAATAATAATAATAATAATAATAATACTTATAATAATGAAGTTCTTTCTAAATTAAAGCTTAGTTTTTCTAAGGAAAAATGAAGCTTATTTTGTGTTAGCTGAGCGTTTTCTCATTTCTATGCAAGAGATCATCTGTGATCTGTTTTTTTAGGCAAGAAATTGTCTAAAATTAATAACTCATTTTAAAACTGGTATAAAAACATTTACTATACAAAAGTTATAATCGGTTTTTAATAATAATAATATTAATAATAATAATAATAATAATAATAATAATAATAATAATAATAATAATAATAATAATAATAGTAATAATAATAATAAAAATAATAGTAATAATAATAATAATAATAAAAATAATAATAATAGTAGTAATAAAAGTAAGCTTAGTTTTCTAAGCAAAAATGAAGCTTATTTTGTGTTATATGAGCTTTTCTCATTTCTATGCAAAAGATCATGTGTGATCTGTGTTTTTAGGCAATCTAAGCCATTTGATAGTTTTTAGGCAAGAAATTGGCTAAAATTAATAACTCATTTTAAAAC
Organism: Tribolium castaneum; assembly: GCF_031307605.1. Classification (NCBI taxonomy): domain Eukaryota; kingdom Metazoa; phylum Arthropoda; class Insecta; order Coleoptera; family Tenebrionidae; genus Tribolium; species Tribolium castaneum. The sequence goes on along the minus strand of NW_026986637.1, from coordinate 434,526 downwards.
TGGTATAAAAACATTTACTATACAAAAGTTAATAATAATAATAATAATAATAATAATAATAATAATAATAATAATAATAATAATAATAATAATAATAATAATAATAATAATAATAATACTAATAATAATAATAATAACAATAATAATAATAATAATAATAATAGTAATAGTAACAAAAGTAATAAAAATAATAATACTTTTAATAAGAAAAAATGGAGCTTATTTTGTGTGTTACATGAGCGTTTTCTTATTTCTATACAAAAGATCATGTGTGATCTGTGTTTTTAGGCAATCTAAGCCATTTAATAGTTTTTAATATTTAACAAAAATTTGCATTAAAATAAAATGTTTGAAAAACTGAAATTAAACTAAATTAAGTGTGTCTAACACTTTAGTAGAGAAAAAAGGAGGAGACATAAAAGTCACTAAAGTCTTAGAGTTGTCTTTAGTCGTCATATTAATAACAATAACATTTATAATAACAATACTAGTAGTACTAAATTTGCTTATATGCAAGCGCTTAATTAAGGTAACAGTTTTTTTGTTTTTTGCTTATATCTCGAAAACAGTTACTCCTATCAATTTTTACTTTTTCACCAAAATTAAGGTGATAAAATTTCCTACAAAATAGTTATTTGCATTTTTCATGTAGAACTAACCATAAGCGAGATATAAGTTTGAAAATAATTAATAATTAAAAAAATGTGTATAACAGAAAATGTCTTGTGATTTATAAAATACACTTAATTTATTGGGTCCAATACTGTATTAGAAGAAAAAGGAGGTGACATAAAAGTCACTGAAGTCTTCAGAGTCGTTTTTAAATGCTGCATTTTTGTCTTCGTCTCAAACATTGAAAACTGAATTACATTTTTGTTCAGTAACCGTTACAGTTTTCTTATTGGTTTTTTGCTTATATCTCGAAAACAGTTACTCCTATCAAATTTTATCTTTCTTTCAAAATTAAAGCTGATAAAATTTCTGACAAAATAGTTATTTACATTTTTCTTGTAGGACCAAGCATAAACGAGTTATAGAGTTGGATATAAATAATATTTAACAAAAATTTGCTTTAAAATAAAATGCTTGAAAAACTTGAATTAAACTAAATTAATTGTGTCTAACTCTTTAGTAGAGGAAAAAGGAAAAGACATAAAAGTCACTAAATGTTTCAGAGTCGTCTTTAGTCGTCATATTAATAACCATAACATTAATAATAATAATACTAATATTACTAAATTTGCTTATATGCAAGCGCTTAATTAAGGTAACAGTTTTTTGGTTTCTTGCTTATATCTCGAAAACAGTTACTCCTAGCAATTTTTATCTTTTTACTAAAATTAAAGCTGATAAAATTTCCTACAAAATAGTAATTTGCATTTTTCATGTAGGACTAACCATAAGCGAGATATAAGTTTAAAAATAATTATTATTTAAAAAAAAAGTGCTTTAACAGAAAATGTCTTGTGATTTAAAATACACTTAATTTAATGGGTCCAATACTTTATTAGAAGAAAAAGGAGGAGACATAAAAGTCACTGAAGTCTTCAGAGTCGATTTTAAATGCTGCATTTTCGTCTTTGTCTCAAACATTGAAAACTGAATTACATTTTTGTTCAGTAACAGTTACAGTTTTCTTATTGGTTTTTTGCTTATATCTCGAAAACAGTTACTCCTATCACTTTTTATCTTTCTTTCAAAATTAAAGCTGATAAAATTTTCTACAAAATAGTTATTCGCATTTTTTTTTGTAGGACCAACCATAAGCGAGTTATAGAGTTGGATATAAATAATCTTTAACAAAAATTTGCTTTAAAATAAAATGTTTGAAAAACCGAAATTAAACTAAATTAATTAAGACTAACACTTTAGTAGAGGAAAAAGGAGAAGACATAAAAGTCACCAAAGTCTTGAGAGTCGTTTTTAGTAGTCATATTAATAACAAAAACATTAATAATAAAAATAATACTAATATTACTAAATATGCTTATATGCAAGCGCTTAATTAAGGTAACAGTTTCTTGCTTATATCTCGAAAACAGTTACTCTTATCAATTTTTATCTTTTTTTCAAAATTAAAGCTGATAAAATTTCCTACAAAATAGTTATTCGCATTTTTTTTTGTAGGACCAACCATAAGCGAGTTATAGAGTTGGATATAAATAATCTTTAACAAAAATTTGCTTTAAAATAAAATGTTTGAAAAACCGAAATTAAACTAAATTAATTAAGACTAACACTTTAGTAGAGGAAAAAGAAGAAGACATAAAAGTCACCAAAGTCTTCAGAGTTGTTTTTAGTACTAAATTTGCTTATATGCAAGGCCTTAATTAAGGTAACAGTTTTCTGGTTTCTTGCTTATATCTCGAAAACAGTTACTCCTATCAATTTTTATCTTTTTACTAAAATTAAAGCTGATAAAATTTCCTACAAAATAGTTATTTGCATTTTTCATGTAGGACTAACCATAAGCGAGATATAAGTTTGATAATAATTAATATTTAAAAAGAAAGTGCTTTAACAGAAAATGCCTTGTGATTTAAAATACAATAAAAACATTTACTATAAAAAAGTTATAATCGGTTTTTAATAATAATAATAATAATAATAATAATAATAATAGTAATAAAAGTAATAATAATAATAATAATAATAATAATAATAATAATAATACTTATAATAATGAATTTCTTTCTAAATTAAAGCTTAGTTTTTCTAAGGAAAAATAAAGCTTTTTTGTGTTATCTGAGCGTTTTCTCATTTCTATGCAAGAGATCATCTGTGATCTGTGATTTTAGGCAAGAAATTGTCTAAAATTAAAAACTCATTTTAAAACTGGTATAAAAACATTTACTATACAAAAGTTATAGTCGGTTTTTAATAATAATAATATTACTAATTATTTTAATATTAATTTAGTTTAATTTCGGTTTTTCAAACATTTTGTTTTATATCAAATTTTTGTTAAAGATTATATATATCCAACTCTATAACTCGCTTATGGTTGGTCCTACAAAAAAAATGCAAAAAACTATTTTGTAAAAAATTTTATCAGCTTTAATTTTGAAAGAAAGATAAAAATTGATAGGAGTAACTGGTTTCGAGATATAAGCAAAAAACTAATAAGAAAACTGTAACTGTTACTGAACAAAAATGAAATTCAGTATTTAATGTTTGAGACGAAGACGAAAATGCAGCATTTACTGTCACCTCCTTTTTCTTCTAATTAAGTATTGGACCCAATAAATTAAGTGTATTTTAAATCACAAGACATTTTCTGTTAAAGCACATTTTTTTTAATTATTAATCATTTTCAAACTTATATCTTGCTTATGGTTAGTTCTACATAAAAAATGCAAATAACGATTTTGAAGGAAATTTTATCAGCTTTAATTTTGGTAAAAAGTTAAAAATTGATAGGAGTAACTGTTTTCGAGATATAAGCAAGAAACTGTTACCTTAATTAAGCGCTTGCATATAAGCAAATTTAGTAATATTAGTATTATTATTATTAATGTTATTGTTATTAATATGACGACTAAAAACGACTCTCAAGACTTTGGTGACTTTTATGTCTTCTCCTTTTTCCTCTACTAAAGTGTTAGTCTTGATTAATTTAGTTTAATTTCGGTTTTTCAAACATTTTATTTATTTTTATTTTTATAGGAGTAACTGTTTTCGAGATATAAGCAAAAAACCAATAAGAAAACTGTAACTGTTACTGAACAAAAATGTAATTCAGTTTTCAATGTTTGAGACAAAGACGAAAATGCAGCATTTAAAATCGACTCTGAAGACTTCAGTGACTTTTATGCCTCCTCCTTTTTCTTCTGATAAAGTATTGGACCCATTAAATTAAGTGTATTTTAAATCACAAGACATTTTCTGTTAAAGCACTTTTTTTTTAAATATTAATTATTTTCAAACTTATATCTCGCTTATGGTTAGTCCTACATGAAAAATGCAAATTACTATTTTGTAGGAAATTTTATCAGCTTTAATTTTGAAAAAAAGATAAAAATTGATAGGAGTAACTGTTTGCGAGATATAAGCAAGAAACCAAAAAACTGTTACCTCAATTAAGCGTTTGCATATAAGCAAATTTAGTACTATTAGTATTATTATTATTAATGTTATTGTTATTAATTTGACGACTAAAGACGACTCTGAAATATTTAGTGACTTTTATGTCTTCTCCTTTTTCCTCTACTAGAGTGTTAGACACAATTAATTTAGTTTAATTCCGGTTTTTCAAGCATTTTATTTTAAAGCAAATTTTTGTTAAATATTATTTATATCCAACTCTATAACTCGTTTATGCTTGGTCCTACAAGAAAAATGTAAATAACTATTTTGTTGGAAATTTTATCAGCTTTAATTTTGAAAGAAAGATAAAATTTGATAGGAGTAACTGTTTTCGAGATATAAGCAAAAAACCAATAAGAAAACTGTAACTGTTACTGAACAAAAATGTAATTCAGTTTTCAATGTTTGAGACGAAGACAAAAATGCAGCATTTAAAAACGACTCTGAAGAATTCAGTGACTTTTATGTCACCTCCTTTTTCTTCTAATAAAGTATTGAACTCAATAAATTAAGTGTATTTTAAATCACAAGACATTTTTTGTTAAAACACTTTTTTTTAATTATTAATTATTTTCAAACTTATATCTCGCTTATGGTTAGTTCTACATGAAAAATGCAAATAACTATTTTGTAGGAAATTTTATCACCTTTAATTTTGGTGAAAAAGTAAAAATTGATAGGAGTAACTGCTTTCGAGATATAAGCAAAAAACAAAAAAACTGTTACTTTAATTAGGCGCTTGCATATAAGCAAATTTAGTACTACTAGTATTGTTATTATAAATGTTATTGTTATTAATATGACGACTAAAGACAACTCTAAGACTATAGTGACTTTTAAGTCTCCTCCTTTTTCCTCTACTAAAGTGTTAGACACAATTAATTTAGTTTAATTTCAGTTTTTCAAACATTTTATTTTAAAGCAAATTTTTGTTAAATATTAAAAACTATAAAATGGCTTAGATTGCCTAAAAACACAGATCACACATGATCTTTTGCATAGAAATGAGAAAACGCTCATGTAACACACAAAATAAGCTCCATTTTTCCTTATTAAAAGTATTATTATTATTATTACTTATGTTACTATTACTATTATTATTATTATTATTATTATTATTATTATTATTATTATTATTATTATTACTATTATTATTATTATTATTATTATTATTATTATTATTATTAATATTATTATTATTAAAAACCGATTATAACTTTTGTATAGTAAATGCTTTTATACCAGTTTTAAAATGAGTTATTAATTTTAGACAATTTCTTGCCTAAAAACACAGATCACAGATGATCTCTTGCATAGAAATCAGAAAACGCTCATATAACACACAAAATAAGCTTCATTTTTGCTTAGAAAACTAAGCTTACTTTTATTACTATTATTATTATTATTACTATTATTATTATTATTATTATTATTATTATTATTATTATTATTATTATTATTATTATTATTATTATTATTATTATTAACTTTTGTATAGTAAATGTTTTTATACCAGTTTCAAAATGAGTTATAATTTTATTCAATTTCTTGCCTAAAAACACAGATCACAGATGATTTCTTGCATAGAAATGAGAAAACGCTCATATAACACACAAAATAAGCTTCATTTTTGCTTAGAAAACTAAGCTTACTTTTATTACTATTATTATTTCCATTATTATTATTATTAATATTATTATTATTATTACTATTATTATTATTATTATTATTATTATTATTATTATTATTATTATTATTATTGTTATTATTATTATTATTAAAAACTTATATTAAACAGACAGAAAACGTCGTATTCTGACAAAAAAACGAATTACGTTATAGACTTGACGAGAACGGCGTATCTCGGACTCTTATAGGACACTTATAGGGTCAAAAAGTATCAGTGTGAATTAAAACAAATTATTTTTGTTGAGTCTCAGTCTGAATTGTTTATCAGTTCAAACAAAAACGGCTTATTTTAGACGATCTTTTGCTTTGAACAAGAAAACTTACGTCGAACAGACTAAAAAGGTATTAATCTGGCATAAAAGAGCAATTTATGTATCACTTTGAATAAAGGCAGCTAATCCTATTCGTTTCATTGCTTAAAATAGACAAAATTGTTAATAAATCTAACAAAAACGCTGTATTCTAGCACAAAATACTAATTACATTATAGTTTCGACGAGAATAGCTTATTTGGAATGATTCTATGCTTCCAAACGAGTAAATTTTTATTAAACAGATGCCAAACATCATGTTTTGTCCTATAAAGACATTTTATATTGCAGTTTGTTTTAAAACAAAATATTTTCGTTGATTCTTTGTTAGAAGCAGCAAACCTAACATTAAAGAATCTGAAAACTTTGTATTCGGACACAAACCACCGAATTTTGTATCAGTTTAGACAAAAACGGTTGATTTTCGACAATATTTTGCTTTAAACAAGAAAACTTATATCAAACTGACTAAAAACGTCTTATTTTAGCACAAAACAAAAGATTTGCGTTATAGTCTTAACGAGAGCTGTTAATTTCAAACGGTTCTATGCTTTGAAACGAGTAAACTTTCACTGTACAGCGGAAAAACATCTTATTTCGCCTTTTAAAAACGATTCATGCCACAATTTGGATAAAAACCAATTATTTTCGTTAATTCATTGTTACAAACATGAAACCTTACATCAAAGTAACTGAAAACCCCTTATTCAGTCACAGAAATTCGAATTACGTTTCAGTCTGGACAAAAACTGCTTACTTTAGACGATCCTTTGTTTTAAATACAAAAACTTACATTAAAAAGATTAAATACGTCTTATTCTGGCTGAAAACTGCAAATTATATATTACTCTAGATAAAAGCAATTTATCCTGATTACTCCTTTTCTTAGAATAGAGTAAACTTGTATAAAACTTAATGAAAACTTTAAATTTCGTCTCAAAGAAATAATTTACGTTATAGTTTTGACCAGCACTGTTTATTTCAAACGATTTTATGATTCGAAACTAATGAACTTTTATGGGGCAGATGCAAAACCACATATTACCATATAAAGCGTTGTTTTAAAGCAAATTATTACCTTTTGCAACAAGAAATTTCACGTCAAAGAAACTGAAAACATCGTATCCATGCACAAATATCGAATTACGTATCAGTTTAGGCAAATACAGCTTATTTTAAACGATTCCTTGCTATAAACAAGAAAAATTTTATCAAACATATTGAAAATGTCTTATTCTCGAAAATAAGAGCAAATTATGTATCAGTTTTAACAAAAGTTTTAAAAAGCTGTTTGATTCTATGCTTAGAGTAGAGTAAACTACTATAAAACGTAATGAAAACTCTATATTCAAGCTCCAAAGAACAAATTACGTTATAGTTTTGACAAAAAAAATTATTTCGGACGACTACATATTTCGAAGTAAGCAAACTTTAATTGAACAAGTGCAAAAGCTAATACTTTGCTTTAAAATAACGATTTATGTGGTAATATGGTATTTTGCATCTGTCCTATAAAAGTTTACTCGTTTCGCTCCATTGAATCATTCGAAATAAATTATTTTGACACAACAACAACGAAAATAATTTGTTTTTGTTTAAACTGTAACATAAGTCGTTTTTATAAAACGAACTAAGACGTTTGGCATCTGTTTAGTGAAAGTTTTCTCGTTTGGGGGCATAAAATCGTTTGAAATTAAGAGTTCACAGTTTGGATTAAAACCAATGATTTTCGCTTATTCATTGTTACAAACAAGAAACCTTACATCAAAGAAACTGAAAACCTCTTATTCAGGCCCAGAAAATCAAATTACGTTTCAGTGTGGACACAAATTTCTTATTTTAGACGATTTTTTCTTTTGAACACGAAAACTTACATTAAAAAGATTAAAAACGTCTTAGTCTGGCTCAAAACTGCAAATTATGTATTACTTTGGATAAAAGCAGTTTATCCTGATTACTCCTTTGCTTAGAATAGAGCAAACTTGTAGTATAAAACTTAATGAAAACTTTAAATTTCGTCTCAAAGATATAATTTACGTTTAGTTTTGACCAGAACTGTTAATTTCAAACGATTTTATGCCCCCAAAACGAGAAAACTTTCACTAAACAGATGCCAAACGTCTTAGTTCGTTTTATATAAACGACATGTTACAGTATAAACAAATAATTATTTTCGTTGTTGTGTCAAAATAATTTATTTCGAATGATTCAATGGAGCGAAACGAGTAAACTTTTATAGTACAGATGCAAAATACCATATTACCACCTAAATCGTTATTTTAAAGCAAAGTATTAGCTTTTGCACTTGTTCAATTTTTTTTTCTCAAAACTATAACGTAATTTGTTCTTTTGAGCTTGAATATAAAGTTTTCATTACGTTTTATAGTAGTTTACTCTACTCTAAGCATAGAATCAAACAGAGTAATCCGCTTTTGTTAAAACTGATACATAATTTGCTCTTATTTTCAAGAATAAGACATTAAAGCTGATAAAATTTTTTACAAAATAGTTTTTTGCATTTTTTTGTAGGACCAACTATAAGCGAGTTATAGAGTTGGATATAAATAATCTTTAACAAAAATTTGATATAAAAATAAAAAAAGATAAAAATTCATAAGAGTAACTGTTTTCGAGATATAAGCAAGAAACCAAAAAACTGTTACCTTAATTAAGCGTTTGCATATAAGCTAATTTAGTACTAATAGTATTATTATTATTAATGTTATTGTTAATAATATGACGACTAAAGACGACTCTGAAACCTTTAGTGACTTTTATGTCTTCTTCTTTTTCCTCTACTAAAGTGTTAGACACAATTAATTTAGTTTAATTTCAGTATTTCAAACATTTTATTTTAAAGCAAATTTTTGTTAAATATTATTTATATCCATCTCTATAACTCGCTTATGCTTGGTCCTACAAGAAAAATGCAAATAACTATTTTGTAGGAAATTTTATCAGCTTTAATTTTAGTAAAAAGATAAAAATTGATAGGAGTAACTGTTTTCGAGATATAAGGAAGAAACCAAAAAACTGTTACCTTAATAAAGCGCTTGCATATAAGCAAATTTAGTACTATTAGTATTATTATTATTAATGTTATTGTTATTAAAATGACGACTAAAAACGACTCTGAAGACTTTGGTGACTTTTATGTCTTCTCCTTTTTCCTATACTAAAGTGTTAGACTCAATTAATTTAGTTTAATTTCGGTTTTTCAAACATTTTATTTTAAAGCAAATTTTTGTTGAAGATTATTTATATCCAACTCTATAACTCGCTTATGGTTGGTCTTACAAAAGAAATGCAAACAACTATTTTGTAGGAAATTTTATCAGCTTTAATTTTAGTAAAAAGATAAAAATTTATAGGAGTAACTGTTTTGGAGATATAAGCAAGAAACCAAAACACTGTTATCTTAATTAAGCGTTTGCATATAAGCAAATTTAGTACTATTAGTATTATTATCATTAATGTTATTGTTATTAATATGACGACTAAAGACGACTCTGAAACCTTTAGTGACTTTTATGTCTTTTTCTTTTTCCTCTACTAAAGTGTTAGACACAATTAAATTAGTTTAATTTCAGTTTTTCAAACATTTTATTTTAAAGCAAATTTTTGTTAAATATTATTTATATCCAACTCTATAACTCGCTTATGGTTGGTCCTACAAGAAAAATGCAAATAACGATTTTGTAAGAAATTTTATCAGCTTTAATTTTGAAAAAAAGATAAAAATTGATAGGAGTAACAGTTTTCGAGATATAAGCAAAAAACCAATAAGAAAACTGTAACTGTTACTGAACAAAAATGTAATTCAGTTTTCAATGTTTGAGACGAAGACGAAAATGCAGCATTTAAAATCGACTCTGAAGACTTCAGTGTAAAAGTCACTGAAAACTTTAAATTTCGTCTCAAAGAAATAATTTACGTTGTAGTTTTGACCAGCACTGTTTATTTCAAACGATTTTATGATTCGAAACTAATGAACTTTTATGGGGCAGATGCAAAACCACATATTACCATATAATGCGTTGTTTTAAAGCAAATTATTACCTTTTGCAACAAGAAATTTCACGTCAAAGAAACTGAAAACATCGTATCCATGCACAAATATCGAATTACGTATCAGTTTAGACAAATACAGCTTATTTTAAACGATTCCTTGCTATAAACAAGAAAAATTTTATCAAACATATTGAAAATGTCTTATTCTTGAAAATAAGAGCAAATTATGTATCAGTTTTAACAAAAGCGGATTACTCTGTTTGATTCTATGCTTAGAGTAGAGTAAACTAATATAAAACGTAATGAAAACTTTATATTCAAGCTCAAAAGGAAAAATTACGTTATAGTTTTGACAAAAAAAAATTGAACAAGTGCAAAAGCTAATACTTTGCTTTAAAATAACGATTTATGTGGTAATATAGTATTTTGCATCTGTACTATAAAAGTTTACTCGTTTCGCTCCATTGAATCATTCGAAATAAATTATTTTGACACAACAACGAAAATAATTATTTGTTTAAACTGTAACATGTCGTTTATATAAAACGAACTAAGACGTTTGGCATCTGTTTAGTGAAAGTTTTCTCGTTTGGGAGCATAAAATCGTTTGAAATTAACAGTTCTGGTTAAAACTAAACGTAAATTATATCTTTGAGACGAAATTTAAAGTTTTCATTAAGTTTTATACAAGTTTGCTCTATTCTAAGCAAAGGAGTAATCAGGATAAACTGCTTTTATCCAAAGTAATACATAATTTGCAGTTTTGAGCCAGAATAAGACGTTTTTAATCTTTTTAATGTAAGTTTTCGTGTTCAAAAGAAAGAATCGTCTAAAATAAGCAATTTGTGTCCAGACTGAAACTTAATTTGATTTTCTGGGCCTGAATAAGAGGTTTTCAGTTTCTTTGATGTAAGGTTTCTTGTTTGTAACAATGAATAAACGAAAATCATTGGTTTTAATCCAAACTGTGAACTCTTAATTTCAAACGATTTTATGCCCCCAAACGAGAAAACTTTCACTAAACAGATGCCAAACGTCTTAGTTCGTTTTATAAAAACGACTTATGTTACAGTTTAAACAAAAACAAATTATTTTCGTTGTTGTTGTGTCAAAATAATTTATTTCGAATGATTCAATGGAGCGAAACGAGTAAACTTTTATAGGACAGATGCAAAATACCATATTACCACATAAATCGTTATTTTAAAGCAAAGTATTAGCATTTGCACTTGTTCAATTAAAGTTTGCTTACTTCGAAATATGTAGTCGTCCGAAATAATTTTTTTTGTCAAAACTATAACGTAATTTGTTCTTTTGAGCTTGAATATAGAGTTTTCATTACGTTTTATAGTAGTTTACTTTATTCTAAGCATAGAATCAAACAGAGTAATCCGCTTTTGTTAAAACTGATACATAATTTGCTCTTATTTTCGAGAATAAGACATTTTCAATATGTTTGATAAAATTTTTCTTGTTTATAGCAAGGAATCGTTTAAAATAAGCTGTATTTGCCTAAACTGATACGTAATTCGATATTTGTGCATGGATACGATGTTTTCAGTTTCTTTGACGTGAAATTTCTTGTTGCAAAAGGTAATAATTTGCTTTAAAACAACGCTTTATATGGTAATATGTGGTTTTGCATCTGCCCCATAAAAGTTCATTAGTTTCGAATCATAAAATCGTTTGAAATAAACAGTGCTGGTCAAAACTATAACGTAAATTATTTCTTTGAGACGAAATTTAAAGTTTTCATTAAGTTTTATACAAGTTTACTCTATTCTAAGGAAAGGAGTAATCAGGATAAATTGCTTTTATCTAGAGTAATATATAATTTGCAGTTTTCAGCCAGAATAAGACGTATTTAATCTTTTTAATGTAAGTTTTTGTATTTAAAACAAAGGATCGTCTAAAGTAAGCAGTTTTTGTCCAGACTGAAACGTAATTCGAATTTCTGTGCCTGAATAAGGGGTTTTCAGTTACTTTGATGTAAGGTTTCATGTTTGTAACAATGAATTAACGAAAATAATTGGTTTTTATCCAAATTGTGGCATGAATCGTTTTTAAAAGGCGAAATAAGATGTTTTTCCGCTGTACAGTGAAAGTTTACTCGATTCAAAGCATAGAACCGTTTGAAATTAACAGCTCTCGCTAAGACTATAACGCAAATCTTTTGTTTTGTGCTAAAATAAGACGTTTTTAGTCAGTTTGATATGTTTTCTTGTTCAAAGCAAAATATTGTCGAAAATCAACCGTTTTTGTCTAAACTGATACAAAATTCGGTGGTTTGTGTCCAAATACAAAGTTTTCAGATTCTTTAATGTCAGGTTTGCTGCTTCTAACAAAGAATCAACGAAAATATTTTGTTTTAATACAAACTGCAATATAAAATGTCTTTATAGGACAAAACATGATGTTTGGCATCTGTTTAATAAAAATTCACTCGTTTGGAAGCATAGAATCATTCCAAATAAGCTATTCTCGTCGAAACTATAATGTAAGTAGTATTTTGTGCTAGAATACAGCGTTTTTGTTAGATTTATTAACAATTTTGTTTATTTTAAGCAATGAAACGAATAGGATTAGCTGCCTTTATTCAAAGTGATACATAAATTGCTCTTTTATGCCAGATTAATACGTTTTTAGTCTGTTCGACGTAAGTTTTCTTGTTCAAAGCAAAAGATCGTCTAAAATAAGCCGTTTTTGTTTGAACTGATAAACAATTCAGACTGAGACTCAACAAAAATAATTTGTTTTAATCCAAACTGATACTTTTTGACCCTATAAGAGTCCTATAAGAGTCCGAGATACGCCGTTCTCGTCAAGTCCATAACGTAATTCGTTTTTTTGTGTCAGAATACGACGTTTTCTGTCTGTTTAATATAAGTTTTTAATAATAATAATAATAACAATAATAATAATAATAATAATAATAATAATAATAATAATAATAATAATAATAATAATAATAATAATAATATTAATAATAATAATAATGAAAATAATAATAGTAATAAAAGTAAGCTTAGTTTTCTAAGCAAAAATGAAGCTTATTTTGTGTGTTATATGAGCGTTTTCTCATTTCTATGCAAGAAATCATCTGTGATCTGTGTTTTTAGGCAAGAAATTGTCTAAAATTAATAACTCATTTTAAAACTGGTATAAAAACTTTTACTATACAAAAGTTAATAATAATAATAATAATAATAATAATAATAATAATAATAATAATAATAGTAATAATAATAATAATAATAGTAATAAAAGTAAGCTTAGTTTTCTAAGCAAAAATGAAGCTTATTTTGTGTGTTATATGAGCGTTTTCTCATTTCTATGCAAGAGATCATCTGTGATCTGTGTTTTTAGGCAAGAAATTGAATAAAATTAATAACTCATTTTAAAACTGGTATAAAAACATTTACTATACAAAAGTTAATAATAATAATAATAATAATAATAATGATAATAATAATAATAATAATAATAATAATAATAATAATAATAATAATAATAATAATAATAATAATAATAATAATAATAATAATATTGATAATAATACTTATAATAATGAATTTCTTTCTAAATTAAAGCTTAGTTTTTCTAAGCAAAAATGATGCTTATTTTGTGTTATCTGAGCGTTTTCTCATTTCTATGCAAGAGATCATCTGTGATCTGTGTTTTTAGGCAAGAAATTGTCTAAAATTAATAACTCATTTTAAAACTGGTATAAAAACATTTACTATACAAAAGTTATAATCGGTTTTTAATAATAATAATATTAATAATAATAATAATAATAATAATAATAATAATAATAGTAATAATAATAATAAAAATAATAGTAATAATAATAATAATAATAATAATAATACTAATAATAGTAATAGTAACATAAGTAATAATAATAATAATACTTTTAATAAGGAAAAATGAAGCTTATTTTGTGTGTTACATGAGCGTTTTCTCATTTCTATGCAAAAGATCATGTGTGATCTGTGTTTTTAGGCAATCTAAGCCATTTTATAGTTTTTAATATTTAACAAAAAATTGCTTTAAAATAAAATGTTTGAAAAACTGAAATTAAACTAAATTAATTGTGTCTAACACTTTAGTAGAGGAAAAAGGAGGAGACATAAAAGTCACTAAAGTATTAGAGTTGTCTTTAGTCGTCATATTAATAACAATAACATTTATAATAACAATACTAGTAGTGCTAAATTTGCTTATATGCAAGCGCTTACTTAAGGTAACAGTTTTTTTGTTTTTTGCTTATATCTCGAAAACAGTTACTCCTATCAATTTTTACTTTTTTACCAAAATTAAAGGTGATAAAATTTCCTACAAAATAGTTATTTGCATTTTTCATGTAGAACTAACCATAAGCGAGATATAAGTTTGAAAATAATTAATAATTAAAAAAAAGTGTTTTAACAGAAAATGTCTTGTGATTTAAAATACACTTAATTTATTGGGTCCAATACTTTATTAGAAGAAAAAGCAGGTGACATAAAAGTCACTGAAGTCTTTAGAGTCGTTTTTAACTGCTGCATTTTTGTCTTCGTCTCAAACATTGAAAACTGAATTACATTTTTGTTCAGTAACAGTTACAGTTTTTTTATTGGTTTTTTGCTTATATCTCAAAAACAGTTACTCCTATCAAATTTTATCTTTCTTTCAAAATTAAAGCTGATAAAATTTCTAACAAAATAGTTATTTACATTTTTCTTGTAGGACCAAGCATAAACGAGTTATAGAGTTGGATATAAATAATATTTAACAAAAATTTGCTTTAAAATAAAATGCTTGAAAAACCGGAATTAAACTAAATTAATTGTGTCTAACACTTTAGTAGAGGAAAAAGGAGAAGACATAAAAGTCACTAAATGTTTCAGAGTCGTCTTTAGTCGTCATATTAATAACAATAACATTAATAATAATAATACTAATAGTACTAAATTTGCTTATATGCAAACGCTTAATTAAGGTAACAGTTTTTTGGTTTCTTGCTTATATCTCGAAAACAGTTACTCCTATCAATTTTTATCTTTCTTTCAAAATTAAAGCTGATAAAATTTCCTACAAAATAGTTATTTGCATTTTTTTGTAGGACCAACCATAAGCGAGTTATAGAGTTGGATATAAATAATATTTAACAAAAATTTGCTTTAAAATAAAATGTTTGAAAAACCGAAATTAAACTAAATTAAGACTAACACTTTAGTAGAGGAAAAAGGAGAACACATAAAAGTCACCAAAGTCTTGAGAGTCGTTTTTAGTCGTCATATTAATAACAATAACATTAGTAATAATATTACTAATATTACTAAATTTGCTTATATGCAAGCGCTTAATTAAGGTAACAGTTTTTTGGTTTCTTGCTTATATCTCGAAAACAGTTACTCCTATCAATTTTTAAATTTTTACTAAAATTAAAGCTGATAAAATTTCCTACAAAATAGTAATTTGCATTTTTCATGTAGGACTAACCATAAGCGAGATATAAGTTTGAAAATAATTAATATTTAAAAAAAAAGTGCTTTAACAGAAAATGTCTTGTGATTTAAAATACACTTAATTTAATGGGTCCAATACTTTATTAGAAGAAAAAGGAGGAGGCATTAAAGTCACTGAAGTCTTCAGAGTCGATTTTAAATGCTGCATTTTCGTCTTTGTCTCAAACATTGAAAACTGAATTACATTTTTGTTCAGTAACAGTTACAGTTTTCTTATTGGTTTTTTGCTTATATCTCGAAAACAGTTACTCCTATAAAAATAAAAATAAATAAAATGTTTAAAAAACCGAAATTAAACTAAATTAATTAAGACTAACACTTTAGTAGAGGAAAAAGGAGAAGACATAAAAGTCACCAAAGTCTTGAGAGTCGTTTTTAGTCGTCATATTAATAACAATAACATTAATAATAATAATACTAATATTACTAAATTTGCTTATATGCAAGCGCTTAATTAAGGTAACAGTTTCTTGCTTATATCTCGAAAACAGTTACTCCTATCAATTTTTACCTTTTTACTAAAATTAAAGCTGATAAAATTTTCTTCAAAATCGTTATTTGCATTTTTCATGTAGAACTAACCATAAGCAAGATATAAGTTTGAAAATGATTAATAATTAAAAAAAATGTGCTTTAACAGAAAATGTCTTGTGATTTAAAATACACTTAATTTATTGGGTCCAATACTTAATTAGAAGAAAAAGGAGGTGACAGTTAATGCTGCATTTTCGTCTTCGTCTCAAAAAAACCGAAATTAAGCTAAATTAATATTAAAATAATTAGTAATATTATTATTATTAAAAACCGACTATAACTTTTGTATAGTAAATGTTTTTATACCAGTTTTGAAATGAGTTTTTAATTTTAGACAATTTCTTGCCTAAAAACACAGATCACAGATGATCTCTTGCATAGAAATGAGAAAACGCTCAGATAATACAAAATAAGCTTCATTTTTCCTTAGAAAAACTAAGCTTTAATTTAGAAAGAAATTCATTATTATAAGTATTATTATTATTATTATTATTATTATTATTACTTTTATTACTATTATTATTATTATTATTATTATTATTAAAAACCGATTATAACTTTTGTATAGTAAATGTTTTTATTGTATTTTAAATCACAAGGCATTTTCTGTTAAAGCACTTTCTTTTTAAATATTAATTATTATCAAACTTATATCTCGCTTATGGTTAGTCCTACATGAAAAATGCAAATAACTATTTTGTAGGAAATTTTATCAGCTTTAATTTTAGTAAAAAGATAAAAATTGATAGGAGTAACTGTTTTCGAGATATAAGCAAGAAACCAAAAAACTGTTACCTTAATTAAGCGCTTGCGTATAAGCAAATTTAATAATATTAGTATTATTAATATTAATGTTATTGTTATTAATATGACGACTAAAAACGACTCTCAAGACTTTGGTAACTTTTATGTCTTCTCCTTTTTCCTCTACTAAAGTGTTAGTCTTAATTTAGTTTAATTTCGGTTTTTCAAACACTTTATTTTAAAGCAAATTTTTGTTAAAGATTATATATATCCAACTCTATAACTCGCTTATGGTTGGTCCTACAAAGAAATGCAAATAACTATTTTGTAGAAAATTTTATCAGCTTTAATTTTGAAAAAAAGATAAAAATTGATTGGAGTAACTGTTTTTGAGATATAAGCAAGAAACCAAAAAACTGTTACCTTAATTAAGCGTTTGCATATAAGCAAATTTAGTACTATTAGTATTATTATTATTAATGTTATTGTTATTAAAATGACGACTAAAGACGACTCTGAAACATTTAGTGACTTTTATGTCTTCTCCTTTTTCCTCTACTAAAGTGTTAGACACAATTAATTTAGTTTAATTCCGGTTTTTCAAGCATTTTATTTTAAAGCAAATTTTTGTTAAATATTATTTATATCCAACTTTATAACTCGTTTATGCTTGGTCCTACAAGAAAAATGTAAATAACTATTTTGTTGGAAATTTTATCAGCTTTGATTTTGAAAGAAAGATAAAATTTGATAGGAGGAACTGTTTTCGAGATATAAGCAAAAAACCAATAAGAAAACTGTAACTGTTACTGAACAAAAATGTAATTCAGTTTTCAATGTTTGAGACGAAGACAAAAATGCAGCATTTAAAAACGACTCTGATGACTTCAGTGACTTTTATGTCACCTCCTTTTTCTTCTAATAAAGTATTGGACCTAATAAATTAAGTGTATTTTAAATCACAAGACATTTTCTGTTAAACCACTTTTTTTTAATTATTAATTATTTTCAAACTTATATCTCGCTTATGGTTAGTTCTACATGAAAAATGCAAATAACTATTTTGTAGGAAATTTTATCACCTTTAATTTTGGTGAAAAAGTAAAATTTGATAGGAGTAACTATTTTCGAGATATAAGCAAAAAACAAAAAAACTGTTACCTTAATTAAGCGCTTGCATATAAGCAAATTTAGTACTACTAGTATTGTTATTATAAATGTTATTGTTATTAATATGACGACTAAAGACAACTCTAAGACTTTAGTGACTTTTATGTCTCCTCCTTTTTTCTCTACTAAAGTGTTAGACACAATTAATTTAGTTTAATTTCAGTTTTTCAAACATTTTATTTTAAAGCAAATTTTTGTTAAATATTAAAAACTATAAAATGGCTTAGATTGCCTAAAAACACAGATCACACATGATCTTTTGCATAGAAATGAGAAAAGCTCATATAACACAAAATAAGCTTCATTTTTGCTTAGAAAACTAAGCTTACTTTTATTACTACTATTATTATTATTTTTATTATTATTATTATTATTACTATTATTTTTATTATTATTATTACTATTATTATTATTTTTATTATTATTATTATTAATATTATTATTATTAAAAACCGATTATAACTTTGTATAGTAAATGTTTTTATACCAGTTTTAAAATGAGTTATTAATTTTAGACAATTTCTTACCTAAAAACACAGATCACAGATGATCTCTTGCATAGAAATGAGAAAACGCTCAGATAACACAAAATAAGCATCATTTTTGCTTAGAAAAACTAAGCTTTAATTTAGAAAGAAATTCATTATTATAAGTATTATTATCATTATTATTATTATTATTATTATTATTATTATTATTATTATTATTATTATTATTAACTTTTGTATAGTAAATGTTTTTATACCAGTTTTAAAATGAGTTATTAATTTTATTCAATTTCTTGCCTAAACACACAGATCACAGATGATCGCTTGCATAGAAATGAGAAAACGCTCATATAACACACAAAATAAGCTTCATTTTTGCTTAGAAAACTAAGCTTACTTTTATTACTATTATTATTATTTTTATTATTATTATTATTTTTAATATTACTATTATTATTATTATTATTATTATTATTATTATTATTATTATTATTATTATTATTATTATTATTATTAACTTTTGTATAGTAAATGTTTTTATACCAGTTTTAAAATGAGTTTTTAATTTTAGACAATTTCTTGCCTAAAAACACAGATCACAGATGATCTCTTGCATAGAAATGAGAAAACGCTCAGATAACACAAAATAAGCATCATTTTGGCTTAGAAAAACTAAGCTTTAATTTAGAAAGAAATTCATTATTATAAGTATTATTATCATTATTATTATTATTATTATTATTATTATTATTATTATTATTATTATTATTATTAACTTTTGTATAGTAAATGTTTTTATACCAGTTTTAAAATGAGTTATTAATTTTATTCAATTTCTTGCCTAAACACACAGATCACAGATGATCGCTTGCATAGAAATGAGAAAACGCTCATATAACACACAAAATAAGCTTCATTTTTGCTTAGAAAACTAAGCTTACTTTTATTACTATTATTATTATTTTTATTATTATTATTATTTTTAATATTACTATTATTATTATTATTATTATTATTATTATTATTATTATTATTATTATTATTATTATTATTATTATTATTATTATTAACTTTTGTATAGTAAATGTTTTTATACCAGTTTTAAAATGAGTTTTTAATTTTAGACAATTTCTTGCCTAAAAACACAGATCACAGATGATCTCTTGCATAGAAATGAGAAAACGCTCAGATAACACAAAATAAGCATCATTTTGGCTTAGAAAAACTAAGCTTTAATTTAGAAAGAAATTCATTATTATAAGTATTATTATCATTATTATTATTATTATTATTATTATTATTATTATTATTATTATTATTATTATTATTATTATTATTAACTTTTGTATAGTAAATGTTTTTATACCAGTTTTAAAATGACTTATTAATTTTATTCAATTTCTTGCCTAAAAACACAGATCACAGATGATCTCTTGCATAGAAATGAGAAAACGCTAGATAACACAAAATAAGCATCATTATTGCTTAGAAAAACTAAGCTTTAATTTAGAAAGAAATTCATTATTATAAGTATTATTATCATTATTATTATTATTATTATTATTATTATTTCTTTTATTACTATTATTATTATTATTATTATTATTATTATTATTATTATTATTATTATTATTATTATTATTATTAACTTTTGTATAGTAAATGTTTTTATACCAGTTTTAAAATGAGTTATTAATTTTATTCAATTTCTTGCCTAAACACACAGATCACAGATGATCTCTTGCATAGAAATGAGAAAACGCTCATATAACACACAAAATAAGCTTCATTTTTGCTTAGAAAACTAAGCTTACTTTTATTACTATTATTATTATTTTTATTATTATTATTATTATTAATATTACTATTATTATTATTATTATTATTATTATTATTATTATTATTATTATTATTATTATTAACTTTTGTATAGTAAATGTTTTTATACCAGTTTTAAAATGAGTTTTTAATTTTAGACAATTTCTTGCCTAAAAACACAGATCACAGATGATCTCTTGCATAGAAATGAGAAAACGCTCAGATAACACAAAATAAGCATCATTTTGGCTTAGAAAAACTAAGCTTTAATTTAGAAAGAAATTCATTATTATAAGTATTATTATCATTATTATTATTATTATTATTATTATTATTATTATTATTATTATTATTATTATTAACTTTTGTATAGTAAATGTTTTTATACCAGTTTTAAAATGAGTTATTAATTTTATTCAATTTCTTGCCTAAAAACACAGATCACAGATGATCTCTTGCATAGAAATGAGAACACGCTCATATAACACACAAAATAAGCTTCATTTTTGCTTAGAAAACTAAGCTTACTTATATTACTATTATTATTATTATTACTATTATTATTATTATTATTATTATTATTATTATTATTATTATTACTATTATTATTATTATTATTATTATTATTTTTATTATTGTTATTATTATTATTATTATTATTATTATTATTATTATTATTTATTATTATTATTATTATTGCTATTATTATTATTATTATTATTAAAAAATTATATTAAACAGACAGAAAACGTCGTATTCTGACACAAAAAAACGAATTACGTTATAGACTTGACGAGAACGGCGTATTTCGGACTCTTATAGGACTCTTATAGGGTCAAAAAGTATCAGTTTGGATTAAAACAAATTATTTTTGTTGACTCTCAGTCTGAATTGTTCATCAGTTCAAACAAAAACGGCTTATTTTAGACGATCTTTTGCTTTGAACAAGAAAACTTACGTCGAACAGACTAAAAACGTATTAATCTGGCATAAAAAAGCAATTTATGTATCACTTCGGATAAAGGCAGCTAATCCTATTCGTTTCATTGCTTAAAATAGACACAATTGTTAATAAATCTAACAAAAACGCTGTATTCTAGCACAAAATACTAATTACATTATAGTTTCGACGAGAATAGCTAATTTGGAATGATTCATGCTTCCACACGAGTAAATTTTTATTAAACAGATGCCAAACATCATGTTTTGTCCTATAATGACATTTTATATTGCAGTTTGTATTAAAACGAAATATTTTCGTTGATTCTTTGTTAGAAGCAGCAAACCTAACATTAAAGAATCTGAAAACTTTGTATTCGGACACAAACCATCGAATTTTGTATCAGTTTAGACAAAAACGGTTGATTTTCGACAATATTTTGCTTTGAACAAGAAAACTTATATCAAACTGACTAAAAACGTCTTATTTTAGCACAAAACAAAAGATTTGCGTAATAGTCTTAACGAGAGCTGTTAATTTCAAACGGTTCTATGCTTTGAAACGAGTAAACTTTCACTGTACAGAGGAAAAACATCTTATTTCGCCTTTTAAAAACGATTCATGCCACAGTTTGGATAAAAACCAATTATTTTCGTTAATTCATTGTTACAAACATGAAACCTTACATCAAAGTAACTGAAAACCCTTTATTCAGGCACAGAAATTCGAATTACGTTTCAGTCTGGACAAAAACTGCTTACTTTAGACGATCCTTTGTTTTGAATACAAAAACTTACATTAAAAAGATTAAAAACGTCTTATTCTGGCTGAAAACTGCAAATTATATATTACTCTAGATAAAAGCAATTTATCCTGATTACTCCTTTACTTAGAATAGAGTAAACTTGTATAAAACTTAATAAAAACTTTAAATTTCGTCTCAAAGAAATAATTTACGTTATAGTTTTGACCAGCACTGTTTATTTCAAACGATTTTATGATTCGAAACTAATGAACTTTTATGGGGCAGATGCAAAACCACATATTACAATATAAAGCGTTGTTTTAAAGCAAATTATTACCTTTTGCAACAAGAAATTTCACGTCAAAGAAACTGAAAACATCGTATCCATGCACAAATATCGAATTACGTATCAGTTTAGGCAAATACAGCTTATTTTAAACGATTCCTTGCTATAAACAAGAAAAATTTTATCAAACATATTGAAAATGTCTTATTCTCGAAAATAAGAGCAAATTATGTATCAGTTTTAACAAAAGCGGATTACTCTGTTTGATTCTATGCTTAGAGTAGAGTAAACTACTATAAAACGTAATGAAAACTCTATATTCAAGCTCAAAAGAACAAATTACGTTATAGTTTTGACAAAAAAAAATTATTTCGGACGACTACATACTTCGAAGTAAGCAAACTTTAATTGAACAAGTGCAAAAGCTAATACTTTGCTTTAAAATAACGATTCATGGGGTAATATGGTATTTTGCATCTGTCCTATAAAAGTTTACTCGTTTCGCTCCATTGAATCATTCGAAATAAATTATTTTGACACAACAACAACGAAAATATTTTTTTTGTTCAAACTGTAACATGTCGTTTTTATAAAACGAACTAAGAAGTTTGGCATCTGTTTAGTGAAAGTTTTCTCGTTTGGGGGCATAAAATCGTTTGAAATTAACAGTTCTGGTCAAAACTATAACGTAAATTATTTCTTTGAGACGAAATTTAAAGTTTTCATTAAGTTTTATACAAGTTTGCTCTATTCTAAGCAAAGGAGTAATCAGGATAAACTGCTTTTATCCAAAGTAATACATAATTTGCAGTTTTGAGCCAGAATAAGACGTTTTTAATCTTTTTAATGTAAGTTTTCGTGTTCAAGAGAAAGAATCGTCTAAAATAAGCAATTTGTGTCCAGACTGAAACGTAATTTGATTTTCTGGGCCTGAATAAGAGGTTTTCAGTTTCTTTGATGTAAGGTTTCTTGTTTGTAACAATGAATAAACGAAAATCATTGGTTTTAATCCAAACTGTGACATAAATCGTTTTTTAAAAGCGAAATCAGACGTTTTGCCTCTGTTCAGTGAAAGTATACTGGTTTCAAAGCATAGAATCGTTTGTTAATTTCAAACTCGTTTGACGTTTCTCGTCAAGACTATAACGCAAATCTTTAAAGTGATAATTTACGTTATAGTTTTGACCAGAACTGTTAATTTCAAACGATTTTATGCCCCCAAACGAGAAAACTTTCACTAAACAGATGCCAAACGTCTTAGTTCGTTTTATAAAAGCGACTTATGTTACAGTTTAAACAAAAACAAATTATTTGTGTTGTTGTTGTGTCAAAATAATTTATTTCTAATGATTTAATGGAGCGAAACGGGTAAACTTTTATAGGACAGATGCAAAATACCATATTACCACATAAATCATTATTTTAAAGCAAAGTATTAGCTTTTGCACATGTTCAATTAAAGTTTGCTTACTTCGAAGTATGTAATCGTCCGAAATATTTTTTTTTGTCAAAACTATAACGTAATTTGTTCTTTTGAGCTTGAATATAGAGTTTTCATTACGTTTTATAGTAGTTTACTCTACTCTAAGCATAGAATCAAACAGAGTAATCCGCTTTTGTTAAAACTGATACATAATTTGCTCTTATTTTCGAGAATAAGACGTTTTCAATATGCTTGATAAAATTTTTCTTGTTTATAGCAAGGAATCGTTTCAAATAAGCTGTATTTGCCTAAACTGATACGTAATTAGATATTTATGTATGGATACGAAGTTTTCAGTTTCTTTGACGTGAAATTTCTTGTTGCAAAAGGTAATACTTTGCTTTAAAACAACGCTTTATATGGTAATATGTGGTTTTGCATCTGCCCCATAAAAGTTCATTAGTTTCGAATCATAATTTCGTTTGAAATAAACAGTGCTGGTCAAAACTATAACATAAATTATTTCTTTGAGACGAAATTTAAAGTTTTCATTAAGTTTTATACAAGTTCACTCTATTCTAAGTAAAGGAGTAATCAGGATAAATTGCTTTTATCTAGAGTAATATATAATTTGCAGTTTTCAGCCAGAATAAGACGTATTTAATCTTTTTAATGTAAGTTTTTGTATTTAAAACAAAGGATCGTCTAAAGTAAGCAGTTTTTGTCCAGACTGAAACGTAATTCGAATTTCTGTGCCTGAATAAGAGGTTTTCAGTTACTTTGATGTAAGGTTTCATGTTTGTAACAATGAATTAACGAAAATAATTGGTTTTTATCCAAATTGTGGCATGAATCGTTTTTAAAAGGCGAAATAAGATGTTTTTCCGCTGTACAGTGAAAGTTTACTCGTTTCAAAGCATAGAACCGTTTGAAATTAACAGCTCTCGTTAAGACTATAACGCAAATCTTTTGTTTTGTGTTAAAATAAGACGTTTTTAGTCAGTTTGATATAAGTTTTCTTGTTCAAAGCAAAATATTGTCGAAAATCAACCGTTTTTGTCTAAACTGATACAAAATTCGGTGGTTTGTGTCCGAATACAAAGTTTTCAGATTCTTTAATGTTAGGTTTGCTGCTTCTAACAAAGAATCAACGAAAATATTTTGTTTTAATACAAACTGCAATATAAAATGTCTTTGTAGGACAAAAAATGATGTTTGGCATCTGTTTAATAAAAATTTACTCGTTTGGAAGCATAGAATCATTCCAAATAAGCTATTCTCGTCGAAACTATAATGTAATTAGTATTTTGTGCTAGAATACAGCGTTTTTGTTAGATTTATTAACAATTTTGTCTATTTTAAGCAATGAAACGAATAGGATTAGCTGCCTTTATCCAAAGTGATACATAAATTGCTCTTTTATGCCAGATTAATACGTTTTTAGTCTGTTCGATGTAAGTTTTCTTGTTCAAAGCTAAAGATCGTCTAAAGTAAGCCGTTTTTGTTTGAACTGATGAACAATTCAGACTGAGAGTCAACAAAAATAATTTGTTTTAATCCAAACTGATAATTTTTGACCCTATAAGAGTCCTATAAGAGTCCGAGATACGCCGTTCTCGTCAAGTCTATAACGTAATTCGTTTTTTTGTGTCAGAATACGACGTTTTCTGTCTGTTTAATATAAGTTTTTAATAATAATAATAATAATAACAATAATAATAATAATAATAATAATAATAATAACAATAATAATAATAATAATAATAATAATAATAATAATAAAAATAATAATAGAAATAAAAGTAAGCTTAGTTTTCTAAGCAAAAATGAAGCTTATTTTGTGTGTTTTATGAGCGGTTTCTCATTTCTATGCAAGATCTGTGATCTGTATTTTTAGGCAAGAAATTGTCTAAAATTAATAACTCATTTTAAAACTGGTATAAAAACATTTACTATACAAAAGTTAATAATAATAATAATAATAATAATAATAATAGTAATAATAATAATAATAATAATAATAATAATAATGATAATAATACTTATAATAATGAATTTCTTTCTAAATTAAAGCATAGTTTTTCTAAGCAAAAATGATGCTTATTTTGTGTGTTATATGAGCGTTTTCTCATTTCTATGCAAGAGATCATCTGTGATCTGTGTTTTTAGGCAAGAAATTAAATAAAATTAATAACTCATTTTAAAACTGGTATAAAAACATTTACTATACAAAAGTTAATAATAATAATAATAATAATAATAATAATAATAATAATAATAATAATAATAATAATAATAATGATAATAATACTTATAATAATAAATTTCTTTCTAAATTAAAGCTTAGTTTTTCTAAGCAAAAATGATGCTTATTTTGTGTTATCTGAGCGTTTTCTCATTTCTATGCAAGAGATCATCTGTGATCTGTGTTTTTAGGCAAGAAATTGTCTAAAATTAATAACTCATTTTAAAACTGGTATAAAAACATTTACTATACAAAAGTTATAATCGGTTTTTAATAATAATAATATTAATAATAATAATAATAATAATAATAATAATAATAATAATAATAATAATAATAATAATAGTAATAATAATAATAATAATAATAGTAATAATAATAATAATAATAAAAATAATAATAATTGTAGTAGTAAAAGTAAGCTTAGTTTTCTAAGCCAAAATGAAGCTTATTTTGTGTTATATGAGCGTTTTCTCATTTCTATGCAAAAGATCATGTGTGATCTGTGTTTTAAGTTGTGTCAGAATACGACGTTTTCTGTCTGTTTAATATAAGTTTTTAATAATAATAATAATAATAATAATAATAACAATAATAATAATAATAATAATAATAATAATAATAATAATAATAATAATAATAATAACAATAATAATAATAATAATAATAATAATAATAATAATAATAGTAATAGTAACAAAAGTAATAATAATAATAATACTTTTAAAAAGGAAAAATGGAGCTTATTTTGTGTGTTACATGAGCGTTTTCTCATTTTTATGCAAAAGATCATGTGTGATCTGTGTTTTTAGGCAATCTAAGCCATTTTATAGATTTTAATATTTAACAAAAATTTGCTTTAAAATAAAATGTTTGAAAAACCGAAATTAAACTAAATTAATTGTGTCTAACACCTTAGTAGAGGAAAAAGGAGGAGACATAAAAGTCACTAAAGTCTTAAAGTTGTCTTTAGTCGTCATATTAATAACAATAACATTTATAATAACAATACTAGTAGTACTAAATTTGCTTATATGCAAGCGCTTAATTAAGGTAACAGTTTTTTTGTTTTTTGTCTATATCTCGAAAACAGTTACTCCTATCAATTTTTACTTTTTCACCAAAATTAAAGGTGATAAAATTTCCTACAAAATAGTTATTTGCATTTTTCATGTAGAACTAACCATAAGCGAGATATAAGTTTGAAAATAATTATTAATTAAAAAAAAGTGTTTTAACAGAAAATGTCTTGTGATTTAAAATTCACTTAATTTGTTGGGTCCAATACTTTATTAGAAGAAAAAGGAGGTGACATAAAAGTCACTGAAGTCTTCAGAGTCGTTTTTAAATGCTGCATTTTTGACTTCGTCTCAAACATTGAAAACTGAATTACATTTTTGTTCAGTAACAGTTACAGTTTTCTTATTGGTTTTTTGCTTATATCTCGAAAACAGTTACTCCTATCAAATTTTATCTTTCTTTCAAAATTAAAGCTGATAAAATTTCCAACAAAATAGTTATTTACATTTTTCTTGTAGGACCAAGCATAAACGAGTTATAGAGTTGGATATAAATAATATTTAACAAAAATTTGCTTTAAAATAAAATGCTTGAAAAACCGGAATTAAACTAAATTAATTGTGTCTAACACTTTAGTAGAGGAAAAAGGAGAAGACATAAAAGTCACTAAATGTTTCAGAGTCGTCTTTAGTCGTTATATTAATAACAATAACATTAATAATAATAATACTAATAGTACTAAATTTGCTTATATGCAAACGCTTAATTAAGGTAACAGTTCTTTGGTTTCTTGCTTATATCTCGAAAACAGTTACTCCTTTCAATTTTTATCTTTTTTTCAAAATTAAAGCTGATAAAATTTCCTACAAAATAGTTATTTGCATTTTTCTTGTAGGACCAAGCATAAGCGAGTTATAGAGATGGAATTAAATAATATTTAACAAAAATTTGCTTTAAAATAAAATGTTTGAAATACTGAAATTAAACTAAATTAATTGTGTCTAACACTTTAGTAGAGAAAAAAGAAAAAGACATAAAAGTCACCAAAGTCTTCAGAATCGTTTTTAGTCGTCATATTAATAACAATAACATTAATAATAATAATACTAATAGTACTAAATCTGCTTATATGCAAGCGCTTTATTAAGGTAACAGTTTTTTGGTTTCTTGCTTATATCTCGAAAACAGTTACTCCTATCAATTTTTATCTATTTACTAAAATTAAAGCTGATAAAATTTCCTACAAAATAGTTATTTGCATTTTTCTTGTAGGACCAAGCATAAGCGAGTTATAGAGATGGATTTAAATGATATTTAACAAAAATTTGCTTTAAAATAAAATGTTTGAAACACTGAAATTAAACTAAATTAATTGTGTCTAACACTTTAGTAGAGGAAAAAGAGGAAGACATAAAAGTCACTAAAGATTTCAGAGTCGTCTTTAATCGTCATATTAATAACAATAACATTAATAATAATACCAATAGTACTAAATTTGCTTATATGCAAACGCTTAATTAAGGTAACAGTGTTTTGGTTTCTTGCTTATATCTCGAAAACAGTTACTCCTATCAATTTTTATCCTTTTACTAAAATTCAAGCTGATAAAATTTTCTACAAAATAGTTATTTGCATTTTTCTTGTAGGACCAAGCATAAGCGAGTTATAGAGATGGATTTAAATAATATTTAACAAAAATTTGCTTTAAAATAAAATGTTTGAAATACTGAAATTAAACTAAATTAATTGTGTCTAACACTTTAGTAGAGGAAAAAGAAGAAGTCATAAAAGTCACTAAAGATTACAGAGTCGTCTTTAATCGTCATATTAATAACAATAACATTAATAATAATAATACTAATAGTACTAAATTTGCTTATATGCAAACGCTTAATTAAGTTAACAGTTTTTTGGTTTCTTGCTTATATCTAGAAAACAGTTACTCCTATCAATTTTTATCTTTTTACTAAAATTAAAGCTGATAAAATTTCCAACAAAATAGTTATTTGCATTTTTCATGTAGGACTAACCATAAGCGAGATGTAAGTTTGAAAATAATCAATATTTAAAAAAAATGTGCTTTAACAGAAAATGTCTTGTGATTTAAAATACACTTAATTTATTGGGTCCAATACTTTATTAGAAAAAAAAGGAGGTGACTTAAAAGTCACTGAAGTTTTCAGAGTCGTTTTTAAATGCTGCATTTTCGTCTTCTTCTCAAACATTGAAAACTGAATCACATTTTTGTTCAGTAACGGTTACAATTTTCACTTTGGTTTTTTGCTTATATCTCGAAAACAGTTACTCCTATAAATTTTTATCTTTTCTTCAAAATTAAAGCTGATAAAATTTCCTACAAAATAGTTTTTAGCATTTCTCTTGTAGGACCAAGCATAAGCGAGTTATAGAGATGGATTTAAATAATATTTAACAAAAATTTGCTTTAAAATAAAATGTTTGAAATACTGAAATTAAACTAAATTAATTGTGTCTAACACTTTAGTAGAGGAAAAAGAAGAAGACATAAAAGTCACTAAAGATTTCAGAGTCGTCTTTAATCGTCATATTAATAACAATAACATTAATAATAATAATACTAATAGTACTAAATCTGCTTATATGCAAGCGCTTTATTAAGGTAACAGTTTTTTGGTTTCTTGCTTATATCTCGAAAACAGTTACTCCTATCAATTTTTATTTTTTTAATAAAATTAAAGCTGATAAAATTTCCTACAAAATAGTTATTTGCATTTTTCTTGTAGGACCAAGCATAAGCGAGTTATAGAGATGGATTTAAATAATATTTAACAAAAATTTGCTTTAAAATAAAATGTTTGAAATACTGAAATTAAACTAAATTAATTGTGTCTAACACTTTAGTAGAGAAAAAAGAAAAAGACATAAAAGTCACCAAAGTCTTCAGAATCGTTTTTAGTCGTCATATTAATAACAATAACATTAATAATAATAATACTAATAGTACTAAATCTGCTTATATGCAAGCGCTTTATTAAGGTAACAGTTTTTTGGTTTCTTGCTTATATCTCGAAAACAGTTACTCCTATCAATTTTTATCTTTTTACTAAAATTAAAGCTGATAAAATTTCCTACAAAATAGTTATTTGCATTTTTCTTGTAGGACCAAGCATAAGCGAGTTATAGAGATGGAATTAAATAATATTTAACAAAAATTTGCTTTAAAATAAAATGTTTGAAATACTGAAATTAAACTAAATTAATTGTGTCTAACACTTTAGTAGAGGAAAAAGAAGAAGACATAAAAGTCACTAAAGATTTCCGAGTCGTCTTTAATCGTCATATTAATAACAATAACATTAATAATAATAATACTAATAGTACTAAATTTGCTTATATGCAAACGCTTAATTAAGTTAACAGTTTTTTGGTTTCTTGCTTATATCTAGAAAACAGTTACTCCTATCAATTTTTATCTTTTTACTAAAATTAAAGCTGATAAAATTTCCAACAAAATAGTTATTTACATTTTTCTTGTAGGACCAAGCATAAACGAGTTATAGAGTTGGATATAAATAATATTTAACAAAAATTTGCTTTAAAATAAAATGCTTGAAAAACCGGAATTTAACTAAATTAGTTGTGTCTAACACTTTAGTAGAAGAAAAAGGAAAAGACATAAAAGTCACTAAATGTTTCAGAGTCGTCTTTAATCGTCATATTAATAACAATAACATTAATAATAATAATACTAATAGTACTAAATTTGCTTACATGCAAACGCTTAATTCAGCTAACAATTTTTTGGTTTCTTGCTTATATCTCGAAAACAGTTACTCCTATCAATTTTTATCTTTTTACTAAAATTAAAGCTGATAAAATTTCCTACAAAATTGTTAATTGCATTTTTAATGTAGGACTAACCATAAGCGAGATATAAGTTTGAAAATAATTAAAATTTAAAAAAAAAGTGCTTCAACAGAAAATGTTTTGTGATTTAAAATACACTTAATTTATTGGGTCTAATACTTTATTAGAAGAAAAAAGAGGTGACAGAAAGGTCACTGAAGTCTTTAGAGTCGTTTGTAAATGCTGCATTTTCGTCTTCGTCTCTAACATTGAAAACTGAATTACATTTTTGTTCAGTAACTGTTACAGTTTTCTTATTGGTTTTTTGCTTATATCTCGAAAACAGTTACTCCTATCAATTTTTATCTTTCTTTTAAAATTAAAGCTGATAAAGCTTTCTACAAAATAGTTATTTGCATTTTTCTTGTAGGACCAACCATATGCGAGTTATAGAGTTGGATATAAATAATATTTAACAAAAATTTGCTTTAAAATAAAATGTTTGAAAAACCGAAATTAAACTAAATTAATTGAGTCTAACACTTTAGTATAGGAAAAAGGAGAAGACATAAAAGTCACCAAAGTCTTCAGAGTCGTTTTTAGTCGTCATATTAGTAACAATAACATTAATAATAATAATACTAATAGTACTAAATTTGCTTATATGCAAGCGCTTTATTAAGGTAACAGTTTTTTGGTTTCTTGCTTATATCTCGAAAACAGTTACTCCTATCAATTTTTATCTTTTTACTAAAATTAAAGCTGATAAAATTTCCTACAAAATAGTTATTTGCATTTTTCACGTAAGACTAACCATAAGCGAGATATATGATTGAAAATAATTAATATTTAAAAAAAAAGTGCTTTAACAGAAAATGTCTTGTGATTTAAAATACACTTAATTTATTGGGTCTAATACTTTATTAGAAGAAAAAGAAAGTGACATAAAAGTCACTGAAGTCTTCAGAGTCGTTTTTAAATGCTGCAGTTTCGTCTTCGTCTCAAACATTGAAAACTGAATTACATTTTTGTTCAGTAACAGTCACAGTTTTCTTATTGGTTTTTTGCTTATAGCTCGAAAACAGTTACTCCTATCAATTTTTATCTTTTATTCAAAATTAAAGCTGATAAAATTTCCTACAAAATAATTATTTGCATTTTTTATGTAGGACTAACCATAAGCGAGATATAAGATCGAAAATAATTAATATTTAAAAAAGAAGTGCTTTAACAGAAAATGTTTTGTGATTTAAAATACACTTAATTTATTAGGTCCAGTACTTTATTAGAAAAAAAGGGGGTGACATATAAGTCACTGTAGTCTTCAGAGTCGATTTTAAATGCTGCATTTTCGTCTTCGTCTCAAACATTGAAAACTGAGTTACATTTTTGTTCTGAAACGGTAACAGTTTTTACTTTGGTTTTTTGCTTATATCTCGAAAACAGTTACTCCTATCAATTTTTATCTTTCTTTCAAAATTAAAGCTGATAACATTTCCTACAAAATAGTTATTTGCATTTTTCTTGTAGGACCAACCATAAGCGAGTTATAAAGTTGGATATAAATAATATTTAACAAAAACTTGCTTAAAAATAAAATGTTTGAAATACTGAAATTTAACTAAATTAATTGTGTCTAACACTTTAGTAGAGAAAAAAGAAAAAGACATAAAAATCACCAAAGTCTTCAGAATAGTTTTTAGTCGTCATATTAATAACAATAACATTAATAATAATAATACTAATAGTACTAAATCTGCTTATATGCAAGCGCTTTATTAAGGTAACAGTTTTTTGGTTTCTTGCTTATATCTCGAAAACAGTTACTCCTATGAATTTTTGTCTTTTTTTTAAAATTAAAGCTGATAAAATTTCCTACAAAATAGTTATTTGCATTTTTCTTGTAGGACCAACCATAAGCGAGTTATAGAGTTGGATATAAATAATATTTAACAAAAATTTGCTTTAAAATAAAATGTTTGAAAAACTGAAATTAAACTAATTTAATTGTGTCTAACACTTTAGTAGAGGAAAAAGGAAAAGACATAAAAGTCACTAAAGGTTTCAGAGTTGTCTTTAGTTGTCATATTAATAACAATAACATTAATAATAATAATAATACTAATAGTACTAAATTTGCTTATATGCAAACGCTTAATTAAGGTAACAGTGTTTTGGTTTCTTGCTTATATCTCGAAAACAGTTACTCCTATCAATTTTTATCTTTTTACTAAAATTCAAGCAGATAAAATTTCCTACAAAATAGTTATTTGCATTTTTTATGTAGGACTAACCATAAGCGAGATATAAGATTGAAAATAATTAATATTTAAAAAAGAAGTGCTTTAACAGAAAATGTCTTGTGATTTAAAATACACTTAATTTATTAGGTCCAATACTTTATTAAAAAAAAAAGGGGGTGACATATAAGTCACTGAAGTCTTCAGAGTCGATTTTAAATGCTGCATTTTCGTCTTCGTCTCAAACATTTAAAACTGAATTACATTTTTGTTCTGAAACGGTAACAGTTTTTACTTTGGTTTTTTGCTTATATCTCGAAAACAGTTACTCCTATCAATTTTTATCTTTTTTTCAAAATTAAAGCTGATAACATTTCCTACTAAATAGTTATTTGCATTTTTCTTGTAGGACCAACCATAAGCGAGTTATAAAGTTGGATATAAATAATATTTAACAAAAACTTGCTTAATAATAAAATGTTTGAATTACTGAAATTAAACTAAATTAATTGTGTCTAACACTTTAGTAGAGAAAAAAGAAAAAGACATAAAAGTCACCAAAGTCTTCAGAATCGTTTTTAGTCGTCATATTAATAACAATAACATTAATAATAATAATACTAATAGTACTAAATCTGCTTATATGCAAGCGCTTTATTAAGGTAACAGTTTTTTGGTTTCTTGCTTATATCTCGAAAACAGTTACTCCTATGAATTTTTGTCTTTCTTTCAAAATTAAAGCTGATAAAATATTCTACAAAATAGTTATTTGCATTTTTCTTGTAGGACCAACCATAAGCGAGTTATAGAGTTGGATATAAATAATATTTAACAAAAATTTGCTTTAAAATAAAATGTTTGAAAAACTGAAATTAAACTAATTTAACTGTGTCTAACACTTTAGTAGAGGAAAAAGGAAAAGACATAAAAGTCACTAAAGGTTTCAAAGTTGTCTTTAGTTGTCATATTAATAACAATAACATTAATAATAATAATACTAATAGTACTAAATTTGCTTATATGCAAACGCTTAATTAAGGTAACAGTGTTTTGGTTTCTTGCTTATATCTCGAAAACAGTTACTCCTATCAATTTTTATCTTTTTACTAAAATTTAAGCTGATAAAATTTCCTACAAAATAGTTATTTGCATTTTTCATGTAGGACTAACCATAAGCGAGATATAAGTTTGAAAATAATTAATATTTAAAAAAAAAGTGCATTAACAGAAAATGTCTTGTGATTTAAAATACACTTAATTTATTAGGTCCAATACTTTATTAGAAGAAAAAGGGGGTGACATATAAGTCACTGAAGTTTTCAGAGTCGATTTTAAATGCTGCATTTTCGTCTTCGTCTCAAACATTGAAAACTGAATTACATTTTTGTTCTGAAACGGTAACAGTTTTTACTTTGGTTTTTTGCTTATATCTCGAAAACAGTTACTCCTATCAATTTTTATCTTTTTTCAAAATTAAAGCTGATAACATTTCCTACAAAATAGTTATTCGCATTTTTCTTGTAGGACCAACCATAAGCGAGTTATAGAGTTGGATATAAATAATATTTAACAAAAATTTGCTTTAAAATAAAATGTTTGAAAAACTGAAATTAAACTAATTTAACTGTGTCTAACACTTTAGTAGAGGAAAAAGGAAAAGACATAAAAGTCACTAAAGGTTTCAAAGTTGTCTTTAGTTGTCATATTAATAACAATAACATTAATAATAATAATACTAATAGTACTAAATTTGCTTATATGCAAACGCTTAATTAAGGTAACAGTGTTTTGGTTTCTTGCTTATATCTCGAAAACAGTTACTCCTATCAATTTTTATCTTTTTACTAAAATTTAAGCTGATAAAAGTTCCTACAAAATAGTTATTTGCATTTTTCATGTAGGACTAACCATAAGCGAGATATAAGTTTGAAAATAATTAATATTTAAAAAAAAAGTGCATTAACAGAAAATGTCTTGTGATTTAAAATACACTTAATTTATTAGGTCCAATACTTTATTAGAAGAAAAAGGGGGTGACATATAAGTCACTGAAGTCTTCAGAGTCGATTTTAAATGCTGCATTTTCGTCTTCGTCTCAAACATTGAAAACTGAATTACATTTTTGTTCTGAAACGGTAACAGTTTTTACTTTGGTTTTTTGCTTATATCTCGAAAACAGTTACTCCTATCAATTTTTATCTTTTTTCAAAATTAAAGCTGATAACATTTCCTACAAAATAGTTATTTGCATTTTTCTTGTAGGACCAACCATAAGCGAGTTATAGAGTTGGATATAAATAATATTTAACAAAAATTTGCTTTAAAATAAAATGTTTGAAAAACTGAAATTAAACTAATTTAACTGTGTCTAACACTTTAGTAGAGGAAAAAGGAAAAGACATAAAAGTCACTAAAGGTTTCAAAGTTGTCTTTAGTTGTCATATTAATAACAATAACATTAATAATAATAATACTAATAGTACTAAATTTGCTTATATGCAAACGCTTAATTAAGGTAACAGTGTTTTGGTTTCTTGCTTATATCTCGAAAACAGTTACTCCTATCAATTTTTATCTTTTTACTAAAATTTAAGCTGATAAAATTTCCTACAAAATAGTTATTTGCATTTTTCATGTAGGACTAACCATAAGCGAGATATAAGTTTGAAAATAATTAATATTTAAAAAAAAAGTGCATTAACAGAAAATGTCTTGTGATTTAAAATACACTTAATTTATTGGGTCCAATACTTTATTAGAAGAAAAAGGAAGTGACATAAAAGTCACTGAAGTCTTCAGAGTCGTTTTTAAATGCTGCAGTTTCGTCTTCGTCTCAAACATTGAAAACTGAATTACATTTTTGTTCAGTAACAGTCACAGTTTTCTTATTGGTTTTTTGCATATATCTCGAAAACAGTTACTCCTATCAATTTTTATCTTTCTGTCAAAATTAAAGCTGATAAAATTTCCTACAAAATAGTTATTTGCATTTTTCTTGTAGGACCAACCATAAGCGAGTTATAGAGTTGGATATAAATAATATTTAACAAAAATTTGCTTTAAAATAAAATGTTTGAAAAACTGAAATTAAACTAATTTAATTGTGTCTAACACTTTAGTAGAGGAAAAAGAAGAAGACATAAAAGTCACTAAAGGTTTCAAAGTTGTCTTTAATCGTCATATTAATAACAATAACATTAATAATAATAATACTAATAGTACTAAATTTGCTTATATGCAAACGCTTAATTAAGGTAACAGTGTTTTGGTTTCTTGCTCATATCTCGAAAACAGTTACTCCTATCAATTTTTATCTTTTTACTAAAATTCAAGCTGATAAAATTTCCTACAAAATAGTTATTTGCATTTTTTATGTAGGACTAACCATAAGCGAGATATAAGATTGAAAATAATTAATATTTAAAAAAGAAGTGCTTTAACAGAAAATGTCTTGTGATTTAAAATACACTTAATTTATTAGGTCCAATACTTTATTAAAAAAAAAAGGGGTGACATATAAGTCACTGAAGTCTTCAGAGTCGATTTTAAATGCTGCATTTTCGTCTTCGTCTCAAACATTTAAAACTGAATTACATTTTTGTTCTGAAACGGTAACAGTTTTTACTTTGGTTTTTTGCTTATATCTCGAAAACAGTTACTCCTATCAATTTTTATCTTTCTTTCAAAATTAAAGCTGATAACATTTCCTACTAAATAGTTATTTGCATTTTTCTTGTAGGACCAACCATAAGCGAGTTATAAAGTTGGATATAAATAATATTTAACAAAAACTTGCTTAATAATAAAATGTTTGAATTACTGAAATTAAACTAAATTAATTGTGTCTAACACTTTAGTAGAGAAAAAAGAAAAAGACATAAAAGTCACCAAAGTCTTCAGAATCGTTTTTAGTCGTCATATTAATAACAATAACATTAATAATAATAATACTAATAGTACTAAATCTGCTTATATGCAAGCGCTTTATTAAGGTAACAGTTTTTTGGTTTCTTGCTTATATCTCGAAAACAGTTACTCCTATGAATTTTTGTCTTTCTTTCAAAATTAAAGCTGATAAAATATTCTACAAAATAGTTATTTGCATTTTTCTTGTAGGACCAACCATAAGCGAGTTATAGAGTTGGATATAAATAATATTACAAAAATTTGCTTTAAAATAAAATGTTTGAAAAACTGAAATTAAACTAATTTAACTGTGTCTAACACTTTAGTAGAGGAAAAAGGAAAAGACATAAAAGTCACTAAAGGTTTCAAAGTTGTCTTTAGTTGTCATATTAATAACAATAACATTAATAATAATAATACTAATAGTACTAAATTTGCTTATATGCAAACGCTTAATTAAGGTAACAGTGTTTTGGTTTCTTGCTTATATCTCGAAAACAGTTACTCCTATCAATTTTTATCTTTTTACTAAAATTTAAGCTGATAAAATTTCCTACAAAATAGTTATTTGCATTTTTCATGTAGGACTAACCATAAGCGAGATATAAGTTTGAAAATAATTAATATTTAAAAAAAAAGTGCATTAACAGAAAATGTCTTGTGATTTAAAATACACTTAATTTATTAGGTCCAATACTTTATTAGAAGAAAAAGGGGGTGACATATAAGTCACTGAAGTCTTCAGAGTCGATTTTAAATGCTGCATTTTCGTCTTCGTCTCAAACATTGAAAACTGAATTACATTTTTGTTCTGAAACGGTAACAGTTTTTACTTTGGTTTTTTGCTTATATCTCGAAAACAGTTACTCCTATCAATTTTTATCTTTTTTTCAAAATTAAAGCTGATAACATTTCCTACAAAATAGTTATTTGCATTTTTCTTGTAGGACCAACCATAAGCGAGTTATAAAGTTGGATATAAATAATATTTAACAAAAACTTGCTTAAAAATAAAATGTTTGAAATACTGAAATTAAACTAAATTAATTGTGTCTAACACTTTAGTAGAGAAAAAAGAAAAAGACATAAAAATCACCAAAGTCTTCAGAATCGTTTTTAGTCGTCATATTAATAACAATAACATTAATAATAATAATACTAATAGTACTAAATCTGCTTATATGCAAGCGCTTTATTAAGGTAACAGTTTTTTGGTTTCTTGCTTATATCTCGAAAACAGTTACTCCTATGAATTTTTGTCTTTCTTTCAAAATTAAAACTGATAAAATATTCTACAAAATAGTTATTTGCATTTTTCTTGTAGGACCAACCATAAGCGAGTTATAGAGTTGGATATAAATAATATATAACAAAAATTTGCTTTAAAATATAATGTTTGAAAAACTGAAATTAAACTAATTTAACTGTGTCTAACACTTTAGTAGAGGAAAAAGGAAAAGACATAAAAGTCACTAAAGGTTTTAGAGTGGTCTTTAGTTGTCATATTAATAACAATAACATTAATAATAATAATAATACTAATAGTACTAAATTTGCTTATATGCAAACGCTTAATTAAGGTAACAGTGTTTTGGTTTCTTGCTTATATCTCGAAAACAGTTACTCCTATCAATTTTTATCTTTTTACTAAAATTCAAGCTGATAAAATTTCCTACAAAATAGTTATTTGCATTTTTCATGTAGGACTAACCATAAGCGAGATATAAGTTTGAAAATAATTAATATTTAAAAAAAAAGTGCTTTAACAGAAAATGTCTTGTGATTTAAAATACACTTAATTTATTAGGTCCAATACTTTATTAGAAGAAAAAGGGGGTGACATATAAGTCATATTAATAACAATAACATTAATAATAATAATACTAATAGTACTAAATCTGCTTATATGCAAGCGCTTTATTAAGGTAACAGTTTTTTGGTTTCTTGCTTATATCTCGAAAACAGTTACTCCTATCAATTCTTATCTTTTTACTAAAATTAAAGCTGATAAAATTTCCTACGAAATAGTTATTAGCATTTTTCTTGTAGGACCAAGCATAAGCGAGTTATAGAGATGGATTTAAATAATATTTAACAAAAATTTGCTTTAAAATAAAATGTTTGAAATACTGAAATTAAACTAAATTAATTGTGTCTAACACTTTAGTAGAGGAAAAAGAAGAAGACATAAAAGTCACTAAAAATTTCAGAGCCCTCTTTAATCGTCATATTAATAACAATAACATTAATAATAATAATACTAATAGTACTAAATTTGCTTATATGCAAGCGCTTTATTAAGGTAACAATTTTTTGGTTTCTTGCTTATATCTCGAAAACAGTTACTCCTATCAATTTTTATCTTTTTACTAAAATTAAAGCTGATAAAATTTCCTACAAAATAGTTATTTGCATTTTTCATGTAAGACTAACCATAAGCGAGATATATGATTGAAAATAATTAATATTTAAAAAAAAGTGCTTTAACAGAAAATGTCTTGTGATTTAAAATACACTTAATTTATTGGGTCTAATACTTTATTAGAAGAAGAAGAAAGTGACATAAAAGTCACTGAAGTCTTCAGAGTCGTTTTTAAATGCTGCATTTTCGTCTTCGTCTCAAACATTGAAAACTGAATTACATTTTTGTTCAGTAACGGTTACAATTTTCACTTTGGTTTTTTGCTTATATCTCGAAAACAGTTACTCCTATAAATTTTTATCTTTTCTTCAAAATTAAAGCTGATAAAATTTCCTACAAAATAGTTTTTAGCATTTTTTTTGTAGGACCAACCATAAGCGAGTTATAGAGTTGGATATAAATAATCTTTAAGAAAAATTTGCTTTAAAATAAAATGTTTGAAAAACTGAAATTAAACTAATTTAATTGTGTCTAACACATTAGTAGAGGAAAAAGAAGAAGACATAAAAGTTACTAAAGGTTTCAAAGTTGTCTTTAATCGTCATATTAATGACAATAACATTAATAATAATAATACTAATAGTACTAAATTTGCTTATATGCAAGCGCTTTATTAAGGTAACAATTTTTTGGTTTCTTGCTTATATCTCGAAAACAGTTACCCCTATCAATTTTTATCTTTTTACTAAAATTAAAGCTGATAAAATTTCCTACAAAATAGTTATTTGCATTTTTCATGTAAGACTAACCATAAGCGAGATATATGATTGAAAATAATTAATATTTAAAAAAAAGTGCTTTAACAGAAAATGTCTTGTGATTTAAAATACACTTAATTTATTGGGTCTAATATTTTATTAGAAGAAGAAGAAAGTGACATAAAAGTCACTGAAGTCTTCAGAGTCGTTTTTAAATGCTGCAGTTTCGTCTTCGTCTCAAACATTGAAAACTGAATTACATTTTGGTTCAGTAACAGTCACAGTTTTCTTATTGGTTTTTTGCTTATATCTCGAAAACAGTTACTCCTATCAATTTTTATTTATTTTTCAAAATTAAAGCTGATAAAATTTCCTACAAAATAGTTATTTGCATTTTTCTTGTAGGACCAACCATAAGCGAGTTATAGAGTTGGATATAAATAATATTTAACAAAAATTTGCTTTAAAATAAAATGTTTGAAAAACTGAAATTAAACTAATTTTATTGTGTCTAACACATTAGTAGAGGAAAAAGAAGAAGACATAAAAGTCACTAAAGGTTTCAAAGTTGTCTTTAATCGTCATATTAATAACAATAACATTAATAATAATAATACTAATAGTACTAAATTTGCTTATATGCAAACGCTTAATTAAGGTAACAGTGTTTTGGTTTCTGGCTTATATCTCGAAAACAGTTACTCCTATCAATTTTTATCTTTTTACTAAAATTCAAGCTGATAAAATTTCCTACAAAATAGTTATTGGCATTTTTTATGTAGGACTAACCATAAGCGAGATATAAGATTGAATATAATTAATATTTAAAAAAAAGTGCTTTAACAGAAAATGTCTTGTGATTTAAAATACACTTAATTTTTTAGGTCCAATACTTTATTAGAAAAAAAAGGGGGTGACATATAAGTCACTGAAGTCTTCAGAGTCGATTTTAAATGCTGCATTTTCGTCTTCGTCTCAAACATTGAAAACTGAATTACATTTTTGTTCTGAAACGGTAACAGTTTTTACTTTGGTTTTTTGCTTATATCTCGAAAACAGTTACTGCTATCAATTTTTATCTTTCTTTCAAAATTAAAGCTGATAACATTTCCTACAAAATAGTTATTTGCATTTTTCTTGTAGGACCAACCATAAGCGAGTTATAAAGTTGGATATAAATAATATTTAACAAAAACTTGCTTAAAAATAAAATGTTTGAAATACTGAAATTAAACTAAATTAATTGTGTCTAACACTTTAGTAGAAAAAAAAGAAAAAGACATTAAAGTCACCAAAGTCTTCAGAATCGTTTTTAGTCGTCATATTAATAACAATAACATTAATAATAATAATAATAATAGTACTAAATCTCCAAAGTCTTCAGAATCGTTTTTAGTCGTCATATTAATAACAATAACATTAATAATAATAATACTAATAGTACTAAATCTGCTTATATGCAAGCGCTTTATTAAGGTAACAGTTTTTTGGTTTCTTGCTTATATCTCGAAAACAGTTACTCCTATGAATTTTTGTCTTTCTTTCAAAATTAAAGCTGATAAAATATTCTACAAAATAGTTATTTGCATTTTTCTTGTAGGACCAACCATAAGCGAATTATAGAGTTGGATATAAATAATATTTAACAAAAATTTGCTTTAAAATAAAATGTTTGAAAAACTGAAATTAAACTAATTTAACTGTGTCTAACACTTTAGTAGAGGAAAAAGGAAAAGACATAAAAGTCACTAAAGGTTTCAAAGTTGTCTTTAATCGTCATATTAATAACAATAACATTAATAATAATAATACTAATAGTACTAACTTTGCTTATATGCAAACGCTTAATTAAGGTAACAGTGTTTTGGTTTCTTGCTCATATCTCAAAAACAGTTACTCCTATCAACTTTTATCTTTTTACTAAAATTCAAGCTGATAAAATTTCCTACAAAATAATTATTTGCCTTTTTTATGTAGGACTAACCATAAGCGAGATATAAGATTGAAAATAATGAATATTTAAAAAAGAAGTGCTTTAACAGAAAATGTCTTGTGATTTAAAATACACTTAATTTATTAGGTCGAATACTTTATTAGAAAAAAAGGGGGTGACATATAAGTCACTGAAGTTTTTAGAGTCGATTTTAAATGCTGCAATTTTGTCTTCGTCTCAAACATTGAAAACTGAATTACATTTTTGTTCTGAAACGGTAACAGTTTTTACTTTCGTTTTTTGCTTATATCTCGAAAACAGTTACTCCTATCAATTTTTATCTTTCTTTCAAAATTAAAGCTGATAACATTTCCTACAAAATAGTTATTTGCATTTTTCTTGTAGGACCAACCATAAGCGAGTTATAAAGTTGGATATAAATAATATTTAACTAAAACTTGCTTAAAAATAAAATGTTTGAAATACTGAAATTAAACTAAATTAATTGTGTCTAACACTTTAGTAGAGGAAAAAGAAGAAGACATAAAAGTCACTAAAGGTTTCAAAGTTGTCTTTAATCGTCATATTAATAACAATAACATTAATAATAATAATACTAATAGTACTAAATTTGCTTATATGCTAACGCTTAATTAAGGTAACAGTGTTTTGGTTTCTTGCTCATATCTCGAAAACAGTTACTCCTATCAATTTTTATCTTTTCACTAAAATTCAAGCTGATAAAATTTCCTACAAAATAGTTATTTGCATTTTTTATGTAGGACTAACCATAAGCGAGATATAAGATTGAAAATAATTAATATTTAAAAAAGAAGTGCTTTAACAGAAAATGTCTTGTGATTTAAAATACACTTAATTTATTAGGTCCAATACTTTATTAGAAAAAAAAGGGGGTGACATATAAGTCACTGAAGTCTGCAGAGTCGATTTTAAATGCTGCATTTTCGTCTTCGTCTCAAACATTGAAAACTGAATTACATTTTTGTTCTGAAACGGTAACAGTTTTTACTTTGGTTTTTTGCTTATATCTCGAAAACAGTTACTCCTATCAATTTTTATCTTTTTTTCAAAATTAAAGCTGATAACA
This sequence comes from Tribolium castaneum, assembly GCF_031307605.1. Lineage (NCBI taxonomy): Eukaryota > Metazoa > Arthropoda > Insecta > Coleoptera > Tenebrionidae > Tribolium > Tribolium castaneum. Next base: position 391,371 of record NW_026986637.1, on the reverse strand, counting down.
TTTCCTACAAAATAATTATTTGCATTTTTCTTGTAGGACCAACCATAAGCGAGTTATAAAGTTGGATATAAATAATATTTAACAAAAACTTGCTTAAAAATAAAATGTTTGAAATACTGAAATTAAACTTAATAATAATACTAATAGTACTAAATCTGCTTATATGCAAGCGCTTTATTAAGGTAACAGTTTTTTGGTTTCTTGCTTATATCTCGAAAACAGTTACTCCTATGAATTTTTGTCTTTCTTTCAAAATTAAAGCTGATAAAATATTCTACAGAATAGTTATTTGCATTTTTCTTGTAGGACCAACCACAAGCGAGTTATAGAGTTGAATATAAATAATATTTAACAAAAATTTGCTTTAAAATAAAATGTTTGAAAAACTGAAATTAAACTAATTTAACTGTGTCTAACACTTTAGTAGAGAAAAAAGGAAAAGACATAAAAGTCACTAAAGGTTTCAGAGTTGTCTTTAGTTGTCATATTAATAACAATAACATTAATAATAATAATACTAATAGTACTAAATTTGCTTATATGCAAACGCTTAATTAAGGTAACAGTGTTTTGGTTTCTTGCTTATATCTCGAAAACAGTTACTCCTATCAATTTTTATCTTTTTACTAAAATTCAAGCTGATAAAATTTCCTACAAAATAGTTATTTGCATTTTTCATATAGGACTAACCATAAGCGAGATATATGATTGAAAATAATTAATATTTAAAAAAAAAGTGCTTTAACAGAAAATGTCTTGTGATTTAAAATACACTTAATTTATTGGGTCCAATACTTTATTAGAAGAAAAAGGAAGTGGCATAAAAGTCACTGAAGTCTTCAGAGTCGTTTTTAAATGCTGCAGTTTCGTCTTCGTCTTAAACATTGAAAACCGAATTACATTTTTGTTCAGTAACAGTCACAGTTTTCTTATTGGTTTTTTGCTTATATCTCGAAAACAGTTACTCCTATCAATTTTTATCTTTTTTTCAAAATTAAAGCTGATAAAATTTCCTACAAAATAGTTATTTGCATTTTTCTTGTAGGACCAACCATAAGCGAGTTATAGAGTTGGATATAAATAATATTTAACAAAAATTTGCTTTAAAATAAAATGTTTGAAAAACTGAAATTAAACTAATTTAATTGTGTCTAACACTTTAGTAGAGGAAAAAGAAGAAGACATAAAAGTCACTAAAGGTTTCAAAGTTGTCTTTAATCGTCATATTATAAACAATAACATTAATAATAATAATACTAATAGTACCAAATTTGCTTATATGCAAACGCTTAATTAAGGTAACAGTGTTTTGGTTTCTTGCTCATATCTCGAAAACAGTTACTCCTATCAATTTTTATCTTTTTATTAAAATTCAAGCTGATAAAATTTCCTACAAAATAGTTATTTGCATTTTTTATGTAGGACTAACCATAAGCGAGATATAAGATTGAAAATAATTAATATTTAAAAAAGAAGTGCTTTAACAGAAAATGTCTTGTGATTTAAAATACACTTAATTTATTAGGTCCAATACTTTATTAGAAAAAAAAGGGGGTGACATATAAGTCACTGAAGTCTTCAGAGTCGATTTTAAATGCTGCATTTTCGTCTTCGTCTCAAACATTGAAAACTGAATTACATTTTTGTTCTGAAACGGTAACAGTTTTTACTTTGGTTTTTTGCTTATATCTCGAAAACAGTTACTCCTATCAATTTTTATCTTTCTTTCAAAATTAAAGCTGATAACATTTCCTACAAAATAGTTATTTGCATTTTTCTTGTAGGACCAACCATAAGCGAGTTATAAAGTTGGATATAAATAATATTTAACAAAAACTTGCTTAAAAATAAAATGTTTGAAATACTGAAATTAAACTAAATTAATTGTGTCTAACACTTTAGTAGAGAAAAAAGAAAAAGACATAAAAGTCACCAAAGTCTTCAGAATCGTTTTTAGTCGTCATATTAATAACAATAACATTAATAATAATAATACTAACAGTACTAAATCTGCTTATATGCAAGCGCTTTATTAAGGTAACAGTTTTTTGGTTTCTTGCTTATATCTCGAAAACAGTTACTCCTATGAATTTTTGTCTTTCTTTCAAAATTAAAGCTGATAAAATATTCTACAAAATAGTTATTTGCATTTTTCTTGTAGGACCAACCATAAGCGAGTTATAGAGTTGGATATAAATAATATATAACAAAAATTTGCTTTAAAATAAAATGTTTGAAAAACTGAAATTAAACTAATTTAACTGTGTCTAACACTTTAGTAGAGGAAAAAGGAAAAAACATAAAAGTCACTAAAGGTTTCAGAGTTGTCTTTAGTTGTCATATTAATAACAATAACATTAATAATAATAATACTAATAGTACTAAATTTGCTTATATGCAAACGCTTAATTAAGGTAACAGTGTTTTGGTTTCTTGCTTATATCTCGAAAACAGTTACTCCTATCAATTTTTATCTTTTTACTAAAATTCAAGCTGATAAAATTTCCTACAAAATAGTTATTTGCATTTTTCATGTAGGACTAACCATAAGCGAGATATAAGTTTGAAAATAATTAATATTTAAAAAAAAAGTGCTTTAACAGAAAATGTCTTGTGATTTAAAATACACTTAATTTATTAGGTCCAATACTTTATTAGAAGAAAAAGGGGGTGTCATATAAGTCACTGAAGTCTTCAGAGTCGATTGTAAATGCTGCATTTTCGTCTTCGTCTCAAACATTGAAAACTGAATTACATTTTTGTTCTGAAACGGTAACAGTTTTCACTTTGGTTTTTTGCTTATATCTCGAAAACAATTACTCCTATCAGTTTTTATTTTTTTTTAAAATTAAAGCTGATAAAATTTCCTACAAAATAGTTATTTGCATTTTTCTTGTAGGACCAACCATAAGCGAGTTATAAAGTTGGATATAAATAATATTTAACAAAAACTTGCTTAAAAATAAAATGTTTGAAATACTGAAATTAAACTTAATAATAATACTAATAGTACTAAATCTGCTTATATGCAAGCGCTTTATTAAGGTAACAGTTTTTTGGTTTCTTGCTTATATCTCGAAAACAGTTACTCCTATGAATTTTTGTCTTTCTTTCAAAATTAAAGCTGATAAAATATTCTACAGAATAGTTATTTGCATTTTTCTTGTAGGACCAACCACAAGCGAGTTATAGAGTTGAATATAAATAATATTTAACAAAAATTTGCTTTAAAATAAAATGTTTGAAAAACTGAAATTAAACTAATTTAACTGTGTCTAACACTTTAGTAGAGAAAAAAGGAAAAGACATAAAAGTCACTAAAGGTTTCAGAGTTGTCTTTAGTTGTCATATTAATAACAATAACATTAATAATAATAATACTAATAGTACTAAATTTGCTTATATGCAAACGCTTAATTAAGGTAACAGTGTTTTGGTTTCTTGCTTATATCTCGAAAACAGTTACTCCTATCAATTTTTATCTTTTTACTAAAATTCAAGCTGATAAAATTTCCTACAAAATAGTTATTTGCATTTTTCATATAGGACTAACCATAAGCGAGATATATGATTGAAAATAATTAATATTTAAAAAAAAAGTGCTTTAACAGAAAATGTCTTGTGATTTAAAATACACTTAATTTATTGGGTCCAATACTTTATTAGAAGAAAAAGGAAGTGGCATAAAAGTCACTGAAGTCTTCAGAGTCGTTTTTAAATGCTGCAGTTTCGTCTTCGTCTTAAACATTGAAAACCGAATTACATTTTTGTTCAGTAACAGTCACAGTTTTCTTATTGGTTTTTTGCTTATATCTCGAAAACAGTTACTCCTATCAATTTTTATCTTTTTTTCAAAATTAAAGCTGATAAAATTTCCTACAAAATAGTTATTTGCATTTTTCTTGTAGGACCAACCATAAGCGAGTTATAGAGTTGGATATAAATAATATTTAACAAAAATTTGCTTTAAAATAAAATGTTTGAAAAACTGAAATTAAACTAATTTAATTGTGTCTAACACTTTAGTAGAGGAAAAAGAAGAAGACATAAAAGTCACTAAAGGTTTCAAAGTTGTCTTTAATCGTCATATTATAAACAATAACATTAATAATAATAATACTAATAGTACCAAATTTGCTTATATGCAAACGCTTAATTAAGGTAACAGTGTTTTGGTTTCTTGCTCATATCTCGAAAACAGTTACTCCTATCAATTTTTATCTTTTTATTAAAATTCAAGCTGATAAAATTTCCTACAAAATAGTTATTTGCATTTTTTATGTAGGACTAACCATAAGCGAGATATAAGATTGAAAATAATTAATATTTAAAAAAGAAGTGCTTTAACAGAAAATGTCTTGTGATTTAAAATACACTTAATTTATTAGGTCCAATACTTTATTAGAAAAAAAAGGGGGTGACATATAAGTCACTGAAGTCTTCAGAGTCGATTTTAAATGCTGCATTTTCGTCTTCGTCTCAAACATTGAAAACTGAATTACATTTTTGTTCTGAAACGGTAACAGTTTTTACTTTGGTTTTTTGCTTATATCTCGAAAACAGTTACTCCTATCAATTTTTATCTTTCTTTCAAAATTAAAGCTGATAACATTTCCTACAAAATAGTTATTTGCATTTTTCTTGTAGGACCAACCATAAGCGAGTTATAAAGTTGGATATAAATAATATTTAACAAAAACTTGCTTAAAAATAAAATGTTTGAAATACTGAAATTAAACTAAATTAATTGTGTCTAACACTTTAGTAGAGAAAAAAGAAAAAGACATAAAAGTCACCAAAGTCTTCAGAATCGTTTTTAGTCGTCATATTAATAACAATAACATTAATAATAATAATACTAACAGTACTAAATCTGCTTATATGCAAGCGCTTTATTAAGGTAACAGTTTTTTGGTTTCTTGCTTATATCTCGAAAACAGTTACTCCTATGAATTTTTGTCTTTCTTTCAAAATTAAAGCTGATAAAATATTCTACAAAATAGTTATTTGCATTTTTCTTGTAGGACCAACCATAAGCGAGTTATAGAGTTGGATATAAATAATATATAACAAAAATTTGCTTTAAAATAAAATGTTTGAAAAACTGAAATTAAACTAATTTAACTGTGTCTAACACTTTAGTAGAGGAAAAAGGAAAAAACATAAAAGTCACTAAAGGTTTCAGAGTTGTCTTTAGTTGTCATATTAATAACAATAACATTAATAATAATAATACTAATAGTACTAAATTTGCTTATATGCAAACGCTTAATTAAGGTAACAGTGTTTTGGTTTCTTGCTTATATCTCGAAAACAGTTACTCCTATCAATTTTTATCTTTTTACTAAAATTCAAGCTGATAAAATTTCCTACAAAATAGTTATTTGCATTTTTCATGTAGGACTAACCATAAGCGAGATATAAGTTTGAAAATAATTAATATTTAAAAAAAAAGTGCTTTAACAGAAAATGTCTTGTGATTTAAAATACACTTAATTTATTAGGTCCAATACTTTATTAGAAGAAAAAGGGGGTGTCATATAAGTCACTGAAGTCTTCAGAGTCGATTGTAAATGCTGCATTTTCGTCTTCGTCTCAAACATTGAAAACTGAATTACATTTTTGTTCTGAAACGGTAACAGTTTTCACTTTGGTTTTTTGCTTATATCTCGAAAACAATTACTCCTATCAGTTTTTATTTTTTTTTAAAATTAAAGCTGATAAAATTTCCTACAAAATAGTTATTTGCATTTTTCTTGTAGGACCAACCATAAGCGAGTTATAAAGTTGGATATAAATAATATTTAACAAAAACTTGCTTAAAAATAAAATGTTTGAAATACTGAAATTAAACTAAATTAATTGTGTCTAACACTTTAGTAGAGAAAAAAGAAAAAGACATAAAAGTCACCAAAGTCTTCAGAATCGTTTTTAGTCGTCATATTAATAACAATAACATTAATAATAATAATACTAATAGTATAATAGTACAATAACATTAATAATAATAATACTAATAGTATTATTATTAGTATTATTATTATTAATGTTATTGTTATTAATATGACGACTAAAAACGATTCTGAAGACTTTGGTAACTTTTATGTCTTTTTCTTTTTTCTCTACTAAAGTGTTAGACACAATTAATTTAGTTTAATTTTTGTATTTCAAACATTTAATTTTTAAGCAAGTTTTTGTTAAATATTATTTATATCCAACTTTATAACTCGCTTATGGTTGGTCCCACAAGAAAAATGCAAATAACTATTTTGTAGGAAATGTTATCAGCTTTAATTTTGAAAGAAAGATAAAAATTTATAGGAGTAACTGTTTTCGAGATATGAGCAAGAAACCAAAACACTGTTACCTTAATTAAGCGTTTGCATATAAGCAAATTTAGTACTATTAGTATTATTATTATTAATGTTATTGTTATTAATATGACGATTAAAGACAACTTTGAAACCTTTAGTGACTTTTATGTCTTCTTCTTTTTCCTCTACTAAAGTATTAGACACAATTAAATTAGTTTAATTTCAGTTTTTCAAACATTTTATTTTAAAGCAAATTTTTGTTAAATATTATTTATATCCAACTCTATAACTCGCTTATGGTTGATCCTACAAGAAAAATGCAAATATCTATTTTGTAGAAAAAGTTATCAGCTTTAATTTTGACAGAAAGATAAAAATTGATAGGAGTAACTGTTTTCGAGATATAAGCAAAAAACCAATAAGAAAACTGTGACTGTTACTGAACAAAAATGTAATTCAGTTTTCAATGTTTGAGACGAAGACGAAACTGCAGCATTTAAAAACGACTCTGAAGACTTCAGTGACTTTTATGTCACTTCCTTTTTCTTCTAATAAAGTATTGGACCCAATAAATTAAGTGTATTTTAAATCACAAGACATTTTCTGTTAAAGCACTTTTTTTTTAAATATTAATTATTTTCAATCATATATCTCGCTTATGGTTAGTCCTACATGAAAAATGCAAATAACTATTTTATAGGAAATTTTATCAGCTTGAATTTTAGTAAAAAGATAAAAATTGATAGGAGTAACTGTTTTCGAGATATAAGCAAGAAACCAAAACACTGTTACCTTAATTAAGCGTTTGCATATAAGCAAATTTAGTACTATTAGTATTATTATTATTAATGTTATTGTTATTAATATGACAACTAAAGACAACTCTGAAACCTTTAGTGACTTTTATGTCTTTTTCTTTTTTCTCTACTAAAGTGTTAGACACAATTAAATTAGTTTAATTTCAGTTTTTCAAACATTTTATTTTAAAGCAAATTTTTGTTAAAAATTATTTATATCCAACTCTATAACTAGCTTATGGTTGGTCCTACAAGAAAAATGCAAATAACTATTTTGTAGGAAATTTTATCAGCTTTAATTTTGAAAAAAAGACAAAAATTCATAGGAGTAACTGTTTTCGAGATATAAGCAAGAAACCAAAAAACTGTTACCTTAATAAAGCGCTTGCATATAAGCAGATTTAGTACTATTAGTATTATTATTATTAATGTTATTGTTATTAATATGACGACTAAAAACGATTCTGAAGACTTTGGTGACTTTTATGTCTTTTTCTTTTTTCTCTACTAAAGTGTTAGACACAATTAATTTAGTTTAATTTCAGTATTTCAAACATTTTATTTTTAAGCAAGTTTTTGTTAAATATTATTTATATCCAACTTTATAACTCGCTTATGGTTGGTCCTACAAGAAAAATGCAAATAACTATTTTGTAGGAAATGTTATCAGCTTTAATTTTGAAAGAAAGATAAAAATTGATAGGAGTAACTGTTTTCGAGATATAAGCAAAAAACCAAAGTAAAAACTGTTACCGTTTCAGAATAAAAATATAATTCAGTTTTCAATGTTTGAGACGAAGACGAAAATGCAGCATTTAAAATCGACTCTGAAAACTTCAGTGACTTATATGTCACCCCCTTTTTTTCTAATAAAGTATTGGACCTAATAAATTAAGTGTATTTTAAATCACAAGACATTTTCTGTTAAAGCACTTCTTTTTTAAATATTAATTATTTTCAATCTTATATCTCGCTTATGGTTAGTCCTACATAAAAAATGCAAATAATTATTTTGTAGGAAATTTTATCAGCTTGAATTTTAGTAAAAAGATAAAAATTGATAGGAGTAACTGTTTTCGAGATATGAGCATGAAACCAAAACACTGTTACCTTAATTAAGCGTTTGCATATAAGCAAATTTAGTACTATTAGTATTATTATTATTAATGTTATTGTTATTAATATGACGATTAAAGACAACTTTGAAACCTTTAGTGACTTTTATGTCTTCTTCTTTTTCCTCTACTAAAGTGTTAGACACAATTAAATTAGTTTAATTTCAGTTTTTCAAACATTTTATTTTAAAGCAAATTTTTGTTAAATATTATTTATATCCAACTCTATAACTCGCTTATGGTTGGTCCTACAAGAAAAATGCAAATAACTATTTTGTAGGAAATTTTATCAGCTTTAATTTTGAAAAAAAAGATAAAAATTGATAGGAGTAACTGTTTTCGAGATATAAGCAAGAAACCAAAAAACTGTTACCTTAATAAAGCGCTTGCATATAAGCAGATTTAGTACTATTAGTATTATTATTATTAATGTTATTGTTATTAATATGACGACTAAAAACGATTCTGAAGATTTTGGTGACTTTTATGTCTTTTTCTTTTTTCTCTACTAAAGTGTTAGACTCAATTAATTTAGTTTAATTTCGGTTTTTCAAACATTTTATTTAAAGCAAATTTTTGTTAAATATTATTTATATCCAACTCTATAACTCGCTTATGGTTGGTCCTACAAAAAAAATGCAAACTATTTTGTAGGAAGCTTTATCAGCTTTAATTTTAAAAGAAAGATAAAAATTGATAGGAGTAACTGTTTTCGAGATATAAGCAAAAAACCAATAAGAAAACTGTAACAGTTACTGAACAAAAATGTAATTCAGTTTTCAATGTTTGAGACAAAGACGAAAATGCAGCATTTACAAACGACTCTAAAGACTTCAGTGACCTTTCTGTCACCTCTTTTTTCTTCTAATAAAGTATTGGACCCAATAAATTAAGTGTATTTTAAATCACAAGACATTTTCTGTTGGAGCACTTTGTTTTAAATTTTAATTATTTTCAAACTTATATCTCGCTTATGGTTAGTCCTACATTAAAAATGCAATTAACTATTTTGTAGGAAATTTTATCAGCTTTAATTTTAGTAAAAAGATAAAAATTGATAGGAGTAACTGTTTTCGAGATATAAGCAAGAAACCAAAACACTGTTACCTTAATTAAGCGTTTGCATATAATCAAATTTAGTACTATTAGTATTATTATTATTAATGTTATTGTTATTAATATTACGATTGAAGACAACTTTGAAACCTTTAGTGACTTTTATGTCTTCTTCTTTTTCCTTTACTAAAGTGTTAGACACAATTAAATTAGTTTAATTTCAGTTTTTCAAACATTATATTTTAAAGCAAATTTTTGTTAAATATTATTTATATCCAACTCTATAACTCGCTTATGGTTGGTCCTACAAGAAAAATGCAAATAACTATTTTGTAGGAAATTTTATCAGCTTTAATTTTGAAAAAAAGATAAAAATTGATAGGAGTAACTGTTTTCGAGATATAAGCAAAAAACCAATAAGAAAACTGTGACTGTTACTGAACAAAAATGTAATTCAGTTTTCAATGTTTGAGACGAAGACGAAACTGCAGCATTTAAAAACGACTCTGAAGACTTCAGTGACTTTTATGTCACTTCCTTTTTCTTCTAATAAAGTATTGGACCCAATAAATTAAGTGTATTTTAAATCACAAGACATTTTCTGTTAAAGCACTTTTTTTTTAAATATTAATTATTTTCAATCATATATCTCGCTTATGGTTAGTCCTACGTGAAAAATGCAAATAACTATTTTGTAGGAAATTTTATCAGCTTGAATTTTAGTAAAAAAATAAAAATTGATAGGAGTAACTGTTTTCGAGATATAAGCAAGAAACCAAAACACTGTTACCTTAATTAAGCGTTTGCATATAAGCAAATTTAGTACTATTAGTATTATTATTATTAATGTTATTGTTATTAATATGACAACTAAAGACAACTCTGAAACCTTTAGTGACTTTTATGTCTTTTCCTTTTTTCTCTACTAAAGTGTTAGACACAGTTAAATTAGTTTAATTTCAGTTTTTCAAACATTTTATTTTAAAGCAAATTTTTGTTAAATATTATTTATATCCAACTCTATAACTCGCTTATGGTTGGTCCTACAAGAAAAATGCAAATAACTATTTTGTAGATTATTTTATCAGCTTTAATTTTGAAAGAAAGACAAAAATTCATAGGAGTAACTGTTTTCGAGATATAAGCAAGAAACCAAAAAACTGTTACCTTAATAAAGCGCTTGCATATAAGCAGATTTGTACTATTAGTATTATTATTATTAATGTTATTGTTATTAATATGACGACTAAAAACGATTTTGAAGACTTTGGTGACTTTTATGTCTTTTTCTTTTTTCTCTACTAAAGTGTTAGACACAATTAATTTAGTTTAATTTCAGTATTTCAAACATTTTATTTTTAAGCAAGTTTTTGTTAAATATTATTTATATCCAACTTTATAACTCGCTTATGGTTGGTCCTACAAGAAAAATGCAAATAACTATTTTGTAGGAAATGTTATCAGCTTTAATTTTGAAAGAAAGATAAAAATTGATAGGAGTAACTGTTTTCGAGATATAAGCAAAAAACCAAAGTAAAAACTGTTACCGTTTCAGAACAAAAATGTAATTCAGTTTTCAATGTTTGAGACGAAGACAAAAATGCAGTATTTAAAATCGACTCTGAAAACTTCAGTGACTTATATGTCACCCTCTTTTTTTTTAATAAAGTATTGGACCTAATAAATTAAGTGTATTTTAAATCACAAGACATTTTCTGTTAAAGCACTTCTTTTTTAAATATTAATTATTTTCAATCTTATATCTCGCTTATGGTTAGTCCTACACAAAAAATGCAAATAACTATTTTGTAGGAAATTTTATCAGCTTGAATTTTAGTAAAAAGATAAAAATTTATAGGAGTAACTGTTTTCGAGATATGAGCAAGAAACCAAAACACTGTTACCTTAATTAAGCGTTTGCATATAAGCAAATTTAGTACTATTAGTATTATTATTATTAATGTTATTGTTATTAATATGACGATTAAAGACAACTTTGAAACCTTTAGTGACTTTTATGTCTTCTTCTTTTTCCTCTACTAAAGTGTTAGACACAATTAAATTAGTTTCATTTCAGTTTTTCAAACATTTTATTTTAAAGCAAATTTTTGTTAAATATTATTTATATCCAACTCTATAACTCGCTTATGGTTGGTCCTACAAGAAAAATGCAAATAACTATTTTGTAGGAAATTTTATCAGCTTTAATTTTGAAAGAAAGATAAAAATTGATAGGAGTAACTGTTTTCTAGATATAAGCAAAAAACCAATAAGAAAACTGTGACTGTTACTGAACAAAAATGTAATTCGGTTTTCAATGTTTGAGACGAAGACGAAACTGCAGCATTTAAAAACGACTCTGAAGACTTCAGTGACTTTTATGTCACTTCCTTTTTCTTCTAATAAAGTATTGGACCCAATAAATTAAGTGTATTTTAAATCACAAGACATTTTCTGTTAAAGCACTTTTTTTAAAATATTAATTATTTTCAATCATATATCTCGCTTATGGTTAGTCCTACATGAAAAATGCAAATAACTATTTTGTAGGAAATTTTATCAGCTTGAATTTTAGTAAAAAGATAAAAATTGATAGGAGTAACTGTTTTCGAGATATAAGCAAGAAACCAAAACACTGTTACCTTAATTAAGCGTATGCATATAAGCAAATTTAGTACTATTAGTATTATTATTATTAATGTTATTGTTATTAATATGACAACTAAAGACAACTCTGAAACCTTTAGTGACTTTTATATCTTTTCCTTTTTTCTCTACTAAAGTGTTAGACACAGTTAAATTAGTTTAATTTCAGTTTTTCAAACATTTTATTTTAAAGCAAATTTTTGTTAAATATTATTTATATCCAACTCTATAACTCGCTTATGGTTGGTCCTACAAGAAAAATGCAAATAACTATTTTGTAGAATATTTTATCAGCTTTAATTTTGAAAGAAAGACAAAAATTTATAGAAGTAACTGTTTTCGAGAAATAAGCAAGAAACCAAAAAACTGTTACCTTAATAAAGCGCTTGCATATAAGCAGATTTAGTACTATTAGTATTATTATTATTAATGTTATTGTTATTAATATGACGACTAAAAACGATTCTGAAGACTTTGGTGACTTTTATGTCTTTTTTTTTTCTCTACTAAAGTGTTAGACACAATTAATTTAGTTTAATTTCAGTATTTCAAACATTTTATTTTTAAGCAAGTTTTTGTTAAATATTATTTATATCCAACTTCATAACTCGCTTATGGTTGGTCCTACAAGAAAAATGCAAATAACTATTTTGTAGGAAATGTTATCAGCTTTAATTTTGAAAGAAAGATAAAAATTGATAGGAGTAACTGTTTTTGAGATATAAGCAAAAAACCAAAGTAAAAACTGTTACCGTTTCAGAACAAAAATGTAAATCAGTTTTCAATGTTTGAGACGAAGACGAAAATGCAGCATTTAAAATCGACTCTGAAGACTTCAGTGACTTATATGTCACCCCTTTTTTTTTTAATAAAGTATTGGACCTAATAAATTAAGTGTATTTTAAATCACAAGACATTTTCTGTTAAAGCACTTCTTTTTTAAATATTAATTATTTTCAATCTTATATCTCGCTTATGGTTAGTCCTACATAAAAAATGCAAATAACTATTTTGTAGGAAATTTTATCAGCTTGAATTTTAGTAAAAAGATAAAAATTGATAGGAGTAACTGTTTTCGAGATATGAGCAAGAAACCAAAACACTGTTACCTTAATTAAGCGTTTGCATATAAGCAAATTTAGTACTATTAGTATTATTATTATTAATGTTATTGTTATTAATATGACGATTAAAGACAACTTTGAAACCTTTAGTGACTTTTATGTCTTCTTCTTTTTTCTCTACTAAAGTGTTAGACACAATTAAATTAGTTTAATTTCAGTTTTTCAAACATTTTATTTTAAAGCAAATTTTTGTTAAATATTATTTATATCCAACTCTATAACTCGCTTATGGTTGGTCCTACAAGAAAAATGCAAATAACTATTTTGTAGGAAATTTTATCAGCTTTAATTTTGACAGAAAGATAAAAATTGATAGGAGTAACTGTTTTCGAGATATAAGCAAAAAACCAATAAGAAAACTGTGACTGTTACTGAACAAAAATGTAATTCAGTTTTCAATGTTTGAGACGAAGACGAAACTGCAGCATTTAAAAACGACTCTAAAGACTTCAGTGACTTTTATGTCACTTCCTTTTTCTTCTAATAAAGTATTGGACTCAATAAATTAAGTGTATTTTAAATCACAAGACATTTTCTGTTAAAGCACTTTTTTTTTAAATATTAATTATTTTCAATCATATATCTCGCTTATGGTTAGTCCTACATGAAAAATGCAAATAACTATTTTGTAGGAAATTTTATCAGCTTGAATTTTAGTAAAAAGATAAAAATTGATAGGAGTAACTGTTTTCGAGATATAAGCAAGAAACCAAAACACTGTTACCTTAATTAAGCGTTTGCATATAAGCAAATTTAGTACTATTAGTATTATTATTATTAATGTTATTGTTATTAATATGACAACTAAAGACAACTCTGAAACCTTTAGTGACTTTTATGTCTTTTTCTTTTTCCTCTACTAAAGTGTTAGACTCAATTAATTTAGTTTAATTTCGGTTTTTCAAACATTTTATATTAAAGCAAATTTTTGTTAAATATTATTTATATCCAACTCTATAACTCGCTTATGGTTGGTCCTACAAAAAAATGCAAATAACTATTTTGTAGGAAATTTTATTAGCTTTAATTTTGAAAAAAAAGATAAAAATTGATAGGAGTAACTGTTTTCGAGATATAAGCAAGAAACCAAAAAAATGTTACGTTAATTAAGCGTTTGCATATAAGCAAATTTAGTACTATTAGTATTATTATTATTAATGTTATTGTTATCAATATGACGACTAAAGACGACTCTGAAACATTTAGTGACTTTTATGTCTTCTCCTTTTTCCTCTACTAAAGTGTTAGACACAATTAATTTAGTTTAATTCCGGTTTTTCAAGCATTTTATTTTAAAGCAAATTTTTGTTAAATATTATTTATATCCAACTCTATAACTCGTTTATGCTTGGTCCTACAAGAAAAATGTAAATAACTATTTTGTTGGAAATTTTATCAGCTTTAATTTTGAAAGAAAGATAAAATTTGATAGGAGTAACTGTTTTCGAGATATAAGCAAAAAACCAATAAGAAAACTGTAACTGTTACTGAACAAAAATGTAATTCAGTTTTCAATGTTTGAGACGAAGTCAAAAATGCAGCATTTAAAAACGACTCTGAAGACTTCAGTGACTTTTATGTCACCTCCTTTTTCTTCTAATAAAGTATTGGACCCAACAAATTAAGTGTATTTTAAATCACAAGACATTTTCTGTTAAAACACTTTTTTTTAATTAATAATTATTTTCAAACTTATATCTCGCTTATGGTTAGTTCTACATGAAAAATGCTAATAACTATTTTGTAGGAAATTTTATCACCTTTAATTTTGGTGAAAAAGTAAAAATTGATAGGAGTAACTGTTTTCGAGATATAGGCAAAAAACAAAAAAACTGTTACCTTAATTAAGCGCTTGCATATAAGCAAATTTAGTACTACTAGTATTGTTATCATAAATGTTATTGTTATTAATATGACGACTAAAGACAACTTTAAGACTTTAGTGACTTTTATGTCTCCTTCTTTTTCCTCTACTAAAGTGTTAGACACAATTAATTTAGTTTAATTTCGGTTTTTCAAACATTTTATTTTAAAGCAAATTTTTGTTAAATATTAAAAACTATAAAATGGCTTAGATTGCCTAAAAACACAGATCACACATGATCTTTTGCATAAAAATGAGAAAACGCTCATGTAACACACAAAATAAGCTCCATTTTTCCTTTTTAAAAGTATTATTATTATTATTACTTTTGTTACTATTACTATTATTATTATTATTATTATTATTATTATTATTATTATTATTATTATTATTGTTATTATTATTATTATTATTATTATTATTATTATTATTATTATTATTATTATTATTATTATTATTAAAAACTTATATTAAACAGACAGAAAACGTCGTATTCTGACACAACTTAAAACACAGATCACACATGATCTTTTGCATAGAAATGAGAAAACGCTCATATAACACAAAATAAGCTTCATTTTGGCTTAGAAAACTAAGCTTACTTTTACTACTACTATTATTTTTATTTTTATTATTATTATTATTATTACTATTATTTTTATTATTATTATTACTATTATTATTATTATTATTATTATTATTATTATTATTATTATTATTAATATTATTATTATTAAAGACCGATTATAACTTTTGTATAGTAAATGTTTTTATACCAGTTTTAAAATGAGTTATTAATTTTAGACTATTTCTTGCCTAAAAACGCAGATCACAGATGATCTCTTGCATAGAAATGAGAAAACGCTCAGATAACACAAAATAAGCATCATTTTTGCTTAGAAAAACTAAGCTTTAATTTAGAAAGAAATTTATTATTATAAGTATTATTATCATTATTATTATTATTATTATTATTATTATTATTATTATTATTATTATTATTATTATTATTATTATTATTATTATTATTATTATTGTTTCTTTTATTACTATTATTATTATTATTATTATTATTATTATTATTATTATTATTATTATTATTATTATTATTATTATTATTATTATTATTACTATTATTATTATTATTATTACTATTATTATTATTATTATTATTATTATTATTATTAACTTTTGTATAGTTAATGTTTTTATACCAGTTTTAAAATGAGTTATTAATTTTAGACAATTTCTTGCCTAAAAATACAGATCACAGATGATTTCTTGCATAGAAATGAGAAAGCGCTCATATAACACACAAAATAAGCTTCATTTTTGCTTAGAAAAACTAAGCTTTAATTTAGAAAGAAATTTATTATTATAAGTATTATTATCATTATTATTATTATTAATTGTGTCAAAATAATTTATTACGAATGATTCAATGGAGCGAAACGAGTAAACTTTTATAGGACAGATGCAAAATACCATATTACCACATAAATCGTCATTTTAAAGCAAAGTATTAGCTTTTGCACTTGTTCAATTAAAGTTTGCTTACTTCGAAATATGTAGTCGTCCGAAATAATTTTTTTTTGTCAAAACTATAACGTAATTTGTTCTTTTGAGCTTGAATATAGAGTTTTCATTACGTTTTATAGTAGTTTACTCTACTCTAAGCATAGAATCAAACAGAGTAATCCGCTTTTGTTAAAACTGATACATAATTTGCTCTTATTTTCGAGAATAAGACATTTTCAATATGTTTGATAAAATTTTTCTTGTTTATAGCAAGGAATCGTTTAAAATAAGCTGTATTTGCCTAAACTGATACGTAATTCGATATTTGTGCATGGATACGATGTTTTCAGTTTCTTTGACGTGAAATTTCTTGTTGCAAAAGGTAATAATTTGCTTTAAAACAACGCTTTATATTGTAATATGTGGTTTTGCATCTGCTCCATAAAAGTTCATTAGTTTCGAATCATAAAATCGTTTGAAATAAACAGTGCTGGTCAAAACTATAACGTAAATTATTTCTTTGAGACGAAATTTAAAGTTTTTATTAAATTTTATACAAGTTTACTCTATTCTAAGTAAAGGAGTAATCAGGATAAATTGCTTTTATCTAGAGTAATATATAATTTGCAGTTTTCAGCCAGAATAAGACGTTTTTAATCTTTTTAATGTAAGTTTTTGTATTCAAAACAAAGGATCGTCTAAAGTAAGCAGTTTTTGTTCAGACTGAAACGTAATTCGAATTTCTGTGCCTGAATAAGGGGTTTTCAGTTACTTTGATGTAAGGTTTCATGTTTGTAACAATGAATTAACGAAAATAATTGGTTTTTATCCAAACTGTGGCATGAATCGTTTTTAAAAGGCGAAATAAGATGTTTTTCCTCTGTACAGTGAAAGTTTACTCGTTTCAAAGCATAGAACCGTTTGAAATTAACAGCTCTCGTTAAGACTATAACGCAAATCTTTTGTTTTGTGCTAAAATAAGACGTTTTTAGTCAGTTTGATATAAGTTTTCTTGTTCAAAGCAAAATATTGTCGAAAATCAACCGTTTTTGTCTAAACTGATACAAAATTCGGTGGTTTGTGTCCGAATACAAAGTTTTCAGATTCTTTAATGTTAGGTTTGCTGCTTCTAACAAAGAATCAACGAAAATATTTTGTTTTAATACAAACTGCAATATAAAATGTCTTTATAGGACAAAACATGATGTTTGGCATCTGTTTAAAGATCGTCTAAAATAAGCCGTTTTTGTTTGAACTGATAAACAATTCAGACTGAGACTCAACAAAAATAATTTGTTTTAATCCAAACTGATACTTTTTGACCCTATAAGAGTCCTATAAGAGTCCGAGATACGCCGATCTCGTCAAGTCTATAACGTAATTCGTTTTTTTGTGTCAGAATACGACGTTTTCTGTCTGTTTAATATAAGTTTTTAATAATAATAATAATAACAATAATAATAATAATAATAATAATAATAATAATAATAATAATAATAATAGTAATAATAATAATAATATTAATAATAATAATAATGAAAATAATAATAGTAATAAAAGTAAGTTTAGTTTTCTAAGCAAAAATGAAGCTTATTTTGTGTGTTATATGAGCGTTTTCTCATTTCTATGCAAGAAATCATCTGTGATCTGTGTTTTTAGGCAAGAAATTGAATAAAATTAATAACTCATTTTAAAACTGGTATAAAAACATTTACTATACAAAAGTTAATAATAATAATAATAATAATAATAATAATAATAATAATAATAGTAATAATAATAATAATAGTAATAATAATAATAATAGTAATAATAATAATAATAATAATAAAATAATAATAATAATAATAATAATAAAAATAATAATGATAATAATACTTATAATAATGAATTTCTTTCTAAATTAAAGCTTAGTTTTTCTAAGCAAAAATGATGCTTATTTTGTGTGTTATATGAGCGTTTTCTCATTTCTATGCAAGAGATCATCTGTGATCTGTGTTTTTAGGCAAGAAATTGAATAAAATTAATAACTCATTTTAAAACTGGTATAAAAACATTTACTATACAAAAGTTAATAATAATAATAATAATAATAATAATAATAATAATAATAATAATAATAATAATAATAGTAATAAAAGAAACAATAATAATAATAATAATAATAATAATGATAATAATACTTATAATAATAAATTTCTTTCTAAATTAAAGCTTAGTTTTTCTAAGCAAAAATGATGCTTATTTTGTGTTATCTGAGCGTTTTCTCATTTCTATGCAAGAGATCATCTGTGATCTGTGTTTTTAGGCAAGAAATTGTCTAAAATTAATAACTCATTTTAAAACTGTTATAAAAACATTTACTATACAAAAGTTATAATCGGTCTTTAATAATAATAATATTAATAATAATAATAATAATAATAATAATAATAATAATAATAGTAATAATAATAATAAAAATAATAGTAATAATAATAATAATAATAAAAATAAAAATAATAATAGTAGTAAAAGTAAGCTTAGTTTTCTAAGCCAAAATGAAGCTTATTTTGTGTTATATGAGCGTTTTCTCATTTCTATGCAAAAGATCATGTGTGATCTGTGTTTTAAGTTGTGTCAGAATACGACGTTTTCTGTCTGTTTAATATAAGTTTTTAATAATAATAATAATAATAATAATAATAATAATAATAATAATAATAATAACAAAAGTAATAATAATAATAATACTTTTAAAAAGGAAAAATGGAGCTTATTTTGTGTGTTACATGAGCGTTTTCTCATTTTTATGCAAAAGATCATGTGTGATCTGTGTTTTTAGGCAATCTAAGCCATTTTATAGTTTTTAATATTTAACAAAAATTTGCTTTAAAATAAAATGTTTAAAAAACCGAAATTAAACTAAATTAATTGTGTCTAACACTTTAGTAGAGGAAAAAGGAGGAGACATAAAAGTCACTAAAGTCTTAAAGTTGTCTTTAGTCGTCATATTAATAACAATAACATTTATAATAACAATACTAGTAGTACTAAATTTGCTTATATGCAAGCGCTTAATTAAGGTAGCAGTTTTTTTGTTTTTTGCCTATATCTCGAAAACAGTTACTCCTATCAATTTTTACTTTTTCACCAAAATTAAAGGTGATAAAATTTCCTACAAAATAGTTATTTGCATTTTTCATGTAGAACTAACTATAAGCGAGATATAAGTTTGAAAATAATTATTAATTAAAAAAAAGTGTTTTAACAGAAAATGTCTTGTGATTTAAAATACACTTAATTTGTTGGGTCCAATACTTTATTAGAAGAAAAAGGAGGTGACATAAAAGTCACTGAAGTCTTCAGAGTCGTTTTTAAATGCTGCATTTTTGACTTCGTCTCAAACATTGAAAACTGAATTACATTTTTGTTCAGTAACAGTTACAGTTTTCTTATTGGTTTTTTGCTTATATCTCGAAAACAGTTACTCCTATCAAATTTTATCTTTCTTTTAAAATTAAAGCTGATAAAATTTCCAACAAAATAGTTATTTACATTTTTCTTGTAGGACCAAGCATAAACGAGTTATAGAGTTGGATATAAATAATATTTAACAAAAATTTGCTTTAAAATAAAATGCTTGAAAAACCGGAATTAAACTAAATTAATTGTGTCTAACACTTTAGTAGAGGAAAAAGGAGAAGACATAAAAGTCACTAAATGTTTCAGAGTCGTCTTTAGTCGTCATATTAATAACAATAACATTAATAATAATAATACTAATAGTACTAAATTTGCTTATATGCAAACGCTTAATTAACGTAACATTTTTTTGGTTTCTTGCTTATATCTCGAAAACAGTTACTCCTATCAATTTTTATCTTTTTTTCAAAATTAAAGCTAATAAAATTTCCTACAAAATAGTTATTTGCATTTTTTTGTAGGACCAACCATAAGCGAGTTATAGAGTTGGATATAAATAATATTTAACAAAAATTTGCTTTAAAATAAAATGTTTGAAAAACCGAAATTAAACTAAATTAATTGAGTCTAACACTTTAGTAGAGGAAAAAGAAAAAGACATAAAAGTCACTAAAGGTTTCAGAGTTGTCTTTAGTTGTCATATTAATAACAATAACATTAATAATAATAATACTAATAGTACTAAATTTGCTTATATGCAAACGCTTAATTAAGGTAACAGTGTTTTGTTTTCTTGCTTATGTCTCGAAAACAGTTACTCCTATCAATTTTTATCTTTTTACTAAAATTCAAGCTGATAAAATTTCCTACAAAATAGTTATTTGCATTTTTCATGTAGGACTAACCATAAGCGAGATATATGATTGAAAATAATTAATATTTAAAAAAAAAGTTCTTTAACAGAAAATGTCTTGTGATTTAAAATACACTTAATTTATTGGGTCCAATACTCTATTAGAAGAAAAAGGAAGTGACATAAAAGTCACTGAAGTCTTCAGAGTCGTTTTTAAACGCTGCAGTTTCGTCTTCGTCTCAAACATTGAAAACTGAATTACATTTTTGTTCAGTAACAGTCACAGTTTTCTTATTGGTTTTTTGCTTATATCTCGAAAACAGTTACTCCTATCAATTTTTATCTTTCTGTCAAAATTAAAGCTGATAAAATTTCCTACAAAATAGTTATTTGCATTTTTCTTGTAGGACCAACCATAAGCGAGTTATAGAGTTGGATATAAATAATATTTAACAAAAATTTGCTTTAAAATAAAATGTTTGAAAAACTGAAATTAAACTAATTTAATTGTGTCTAACACTTTAGTAGAGGAAAAAGAAGAAGACATAAAAGTCACTAAAAGTTTCAAAGTTGTCTTTAATCGTCATATTAATAACAATAACATTAATAATAATAATACTAATAGTACTAAATTTGCTTATATGCAAACGCTTAATTAAGGTAACAGTGTTTTGGTTTCTTGCTTATATCTCGAAAACTGTTACTCCTATCAATTTTTATCTTTTTACTAAAATTCAAGCTGATAAAATTTCCTACAAAATAGTTATTTGCATTTTTCATGTAGGACTAACCATAAGCGAGATATATGATTAAAAATAATTAATATTTAAAAAAAAAGTGCTTTAACAGAAAATGTCTTGTGATTTAAAATACACTTAATTTATTAGGTCCAATACTTTATTAAAAAAAAAGGGGGTGACATATAAGTCACTGAAGTCTTCAGAGTCGATTTTAAATGCTGCATTTTCGTCTTCGTCTCAAACATTGAAAACTGAATTACATTTTTGTTCTGAAACGGTAACAGTTTTTACTTTGGTTTTTTGCTTATATCTCGAAAACAGTTACTCCTATCAATTTTTATCTTTCTTTCAAAATTAAAGCTGATAACATTTCCTACAAAATAGTTATTTGCATTTTTCTTGTAGGACCAACCATAAGCGAGTTATAAAGTTGGATATAAATAATATTTAACAAAAACTTGCTTAAAAATAAAATGTTTGAAATACTGAAATTAAACTAAATTAATTGTGTCTAACACTTTAGTAGAGAAAAAAGAAAAAGACATAAAAGTCACCAAAGTCTTCAGAATCGTTTTTAGTCGTCATATTAATAACAATAACATTAATAATAATAATACTAATAGTACTAAATCTGCTTATATGCAAGCGCTTTATTAAGGTAACAGTTTTTTGGTTTCTTGCTTATATCTCGAAAACAGTTACTCCTATGAATTTTTGTCTTTCTTTCAAAATTAAAGCTGATAAAATATTCTACAAAATAGTTATTTGCATTTTTCTTGTAGGACCAACCATAAGCGAGTTATAGAGTTGGATATAAATAATATTTAACAAAAATTTGCTTTAAAATAAAATGTTTGAAAAACTGAAATTAAACTAATTTAACTGTGTCTAACACTTTAGTAGAGAAAAAAGGAAAAGACATAAAAGTCACTAAAGGTTTCAGAGTTGTCTTTAGTTGTCATATTAATAACAATAACATTAATAATAATAATACTAATAGTACTAAATTTGCTTATATGCAAACGCTTAATTAAGGTAACAGTGTTTTGGTTTCTTGCTTATATCTCGAAAACAGTTACTCCAATCAATTTTTATCTTTTCACTAAAATTCAAGCTGATAAAATTTCCTACAAAATAGTTATTTGCATTTTTCATGTAGGACTAACCATAAGCGAGATATATGATTGAAAATAATTAATATTTAAAAAAAAAGTGCTTTAACAGAAAATGTCTTGTGATTTAAAATACACTTAATTTATTGGGTCCAATACTTTATTAGAAGAAAAAGGAAGTGACATAAAAGTCACTGAAGTGTTCAGAGTCGTTTTTAAATGCTGCAGTTTCGTCTTCGTCTCAAACATTGAAAACCGAATTACATTTTTGTTCAGTAACAGTCACAGTTTTCTTATTGGTTTTTTGCTTATATCTCGAAAACAGTTACTCCTATCAATTTTTATCTTTTTTTCAAAATTAAAGCTGATAAAATTTCCTACAAAATAGTTATTTGCATTTTTCTTGTAGGACCAACCATAAGCGAGTTATAGAGTTGGATATAAATAATATTTAACAAAAATTTGCTTTAAAATAAAATGTTTGAAAAACTGAAATTAAACTAATTTAATTGTATCTAACACTTTAGTAGAGGAAAAAGAAGAAGACATAAAAGTCACTAAAGGTTTCAAAGTTGTCTTTAATCGTAATATTAATAACAATAACATTAATAATAATAATACTAATAGTACTAAATTTGCTTATATGCAAACGCTTAATTAAGGTAACAGTGTTTTGGTTTCTTGCTTATATCTCGAAAACAGTTACTCCTATCAATTTTTATCTTTTTACTAAAATTAAAGCTGATAAAATTTCCTACAAAATAGTTAATTGCATTTTTAATGTAGGACTAACCATAAGCGAGATATAAGTTTGAAAATAATTAAAATTTAAAAAAAAGTGCTTCAACAGAAAATGTCTTGTGATTTAAAATACACTTAATTTATTGGGTCCAATACTTTATTAGAAGAAAAAAGAGGTGACAGAAAGGTCACTGAAGTCTTTAGAGTCGTTTGTAAATGCTGCATTTTCGTCTTCGTCTCAAACATTGAAAACTGAATTACATTTTTGTTCAGTAACTGTTACAGTTTTCTTATTGGTTTTTTGCTTATATCTCGAAAACAGTTACTCCTATCAATTTTTATCTTTCTTTTAAAATTAAAGCTGATAAAGCTTCCTACAAAATAGTTGTTTGCATTTTTCTTGTAGGACCAACCATAAGCGAGTTATAGAGTTGGATATAAATAATATTTAACAAAAATTTGCTTTAAATAAAATGTTTGAAAAACCGAAATTAAACTAAATTAATTGAGTCTAACACTTTAGTAGAGAAAAAAGAAAAAGACATAAAAGTCACCAAAGTCTTCAGAATCGTTTTTAGTCGTCATATTAATAACAATAACATTATTAATAATAATACTAATAGTACTAAATCTGCTTATATGCAAGCGCTTTATTAAGGTAACAGTTTTTTGGTTTCTTGCTTATATCTCGAAAACAGTTACTCCTATCAATTTTTATCTTTTTTTCAAAATTAAAGCTGATAAGATTTCCTACAAAATAGTTATTTGCATTTTTCTTGTAGGACCAACCATAAGCGAGTTATAGAGTTGGATATAAATAATATTTAACAAAAATTTGCTTTAAAATAAAATGTTTGAAAAACTGAAATTAAACTAATTTAATTGTGTCTAACACTTTAGTATAGGAAAAAGAAGAAGACATAAAAGTAACTAAAGGTTTCAAAGTTGTCTTTAATCGTCATATTAATAACAATAACATTAATAATAATAATACTAATAGTACTAAATTTGCTTATATGCAAACGCTTAATTAAGGTAACAGTGTTTTGGTTTCTTGCTCATATCTCGAAAACAGTTACTCCTATCAATTTTTATCTTTTTACTAAAATTCAAGCTGATAAAATTTCCTACAAAATAATTATTTGCATTTTTTATGTAGGACTAACCATAAGCGAGATATAAGATTGAAAATAATTAATATTTAAAAAAGAAGTGCTTTAACAGAAAATGTCTTGTGATTTAAAATACACTTAATTTATTAGGTCCAATACTTTATTAGAAAAAAAGGGGGTGACATATAAGTCACTGAAGTCTTTACAGTCGATTTTAAATGCTGCATTTTCGTCTTCGTCTCAAACATTGAAAACTGAATTATATTTTTATTCTGAAACGATAACAGTTTTTACTTTGGTTTTTTGCTTATATCTCGAAAACAGTTACTCCTATCAATTTTTATCTTTCTTTCAAAATTAAAGCTGATAACATTTCCTACAAAATAGTTATTTGCATTTTTCTTGTAGGACCAACCATAAGCGAGTTATAAAGTTGGATATAAATAATATTTAACAAAAACTTGCTTAAAAATAAAATGTTTGAAATACTGAAATTAAACTAAATTAATTGTGTCTAACACTTTAGTAGAGAAAAAAGAAAAAGACATAAAAGTCACCAAAGTCTTCAGAATCGTTTTTAGTCGTCATATTAATAACAATAACATTAATAATAATAATACTAATAGTACTAAATCTGCTTATATGCAAGCGCTTTATTAAGGTAACAGTTTTTTGGTTTCTTGCTTATATCTCGAAAACAGTTACTCCTATGAATTTTTGTCTTTCTTTCAAAATCAAAGCTGATAAAATATTCTACAAAATAGTTATTTGCATTTTTCTTGTAGGACCAACCATAAGCGAGTTATAGAGTTGGATATAAATAATATTTAACAAAAATTTGCTTTAAAATAAAATGTTTGAAAAACTGAAATTAAACTAATTTAATTGTGTCTAACACTTTAGTAGAGGAAAAAGAAGAAGACATAAAAGTCACTAAAGGTTTCAAAGTTGTCTTTAATCGTAATATTAATAACAATAACATTAATAATAATAATACTAATAGTACTAAATTTGCTTATATGCAAACGCTTAATTAAGGTAACAGTGTTTTGGTTTCTTGCTTATATCTCGAAAACAGTTACTCCTATCAATTTTTATCTTTTTACTAAAATTAAAGCTGATAAAATTTCCTACAAAATAGTTAATTGCATTTTTAATGTAGGACTAACCATAAGCGAGATATAAGTTTGAAAATAATTAAAATTTAAAAAAAGTGCTTCAACAGAAAATGTCTTGTGATTTAAAATACACTTAATTTATTGGGTCCAATACTTTATTAGAAGAAAAAAGAGGTGACAGAAAGGTCACTGAAGTCTTTAGAGTCGTTTGTAAATGCTGCATTTTTGTCTTCGTCTCAAACATTGAAAACTGAATTACATTTTTGTTCAGTAACTGTTACAGTTTTCTTATTGGTTTTTTGCTTATATCTCGAAAACAGTTACTCCTATCAATTTTTATCTTTCTTTTAAAATTAAAGCTGATAAAGCTTCCTACAAAATAGTTGTTTGCATTTTTCTTGTAGGACCAACCATAAGCGAGTTATAGAGTTGGATATAAATAATATTTAACAAAAATTTGCTTTAAATAAAATGTTTGAAAAACCGAAATTAAACTAAATTAATTGAGTCTAACACTTTAGTAGAGAAAAAAGAAAAAGACATAAAAGTCACCAAAGTCTTCAGAATCGTTTTTAGTCGTCATATTAATAACAATAACATTATTAATAATAATACTAATAGTACTAAATCTGCTTATATGCAAGCGCTTTATTAAGGTAACAGTTTTTTGGTTTCTTGCTTATATCTCGAAAACAGTTACTCCTATCAATTTTTATCTTTTTTTCAAAATTAAAGCTGATAAAATTTCCTACAAAATAGTTATTTGCATTTTTCTTGTAGGACCAACCATAAGCGAGTTATAGAGTTGGATATAAATAATATTTAACAAAAATTTGCTTTAAAATAAAATGTTTGAAAAACTGAAATTAAACTAATTTAATTGTGTCTAACACTTTAGTAGAGGAAAAAGAAGAAGACATAAAAGTCACTAAAGGTTTCAAAGTTGTCTTTAATCGTCATATTAATAACAATAACATTAATAATAATAATACTAATAGTACTAAATTTGCTTATATGCAAACGCTTAATTAAGGTAACAGTGTTTTGGTTTCTTGCTCATATCTCGAAAACAGTTACTCCTATCAATTTTTATCTTTTTACTAAAATTCAAGCTGATAAAATTTCCTACAAAATAATTATTTGCATTTTTTATGTAGGACTAACCATAAGCGAGATATAAGATTGAAAATAATTAATATTTAAAAAAGAAGTGCTTTAACAGAAAATGTCTTGTGATTTAAAATACACTTAATTTATTAGGTCCAATACTTTATTAGAAAAAAAAGGGAGTGACATATAAGTCACTGAAGTCTTCAGAGTCGATTTTAAATGCTGCATTTTCGTCTTCGTCTCAAACATTGAATACTGAATTACATTTTTGTTCTGAAACGGTAACAGTTTTTACTTTGGTTTTTTGCTTATATCTCGAAAACAGTTACTCCTATCAATTTTTATCTTTCTTTTAAAATTAAAGCTGATAACATTTCCTACAAAATAGTTATTTGCATTTTTCTTGTAGAACCAACCATAAGCGAGTTATAAAGTTGGATATAAATAATATTTAACAAAAACTTGCTTAAAAATAAAATGTTTGAAATACTGAAATTAAACTAAATTAATTGTGTCTAACACTTTAGTAGAGAAAAAAGAAAAAGACATAAAAGTCACCAAAGTCTTCAAAATCGTTTTTAGTCGTCATATTAATAACAATAACATTAATAATAATAATACTAATAGTACTAAATCTGCTTATATGCAAGCGCTTTATTAAGGTAACAGTTTTTTGGTTTCTTGCTTATATCTCGAAAACAGTTACTCCTATGAATTTTTGTCTTTCTTGTCTTCTTCTTTTTCCTCTACTAAAGTGTTAGACACAATTAAATTAGTTTAATTTCAGTTTTTCAAACATTTTATTTTAAAGCAAATTTTTGTTAAATATTATTTATATCCAACTCTATAACTCGCTTATGGTTGGTCCTACAAGAAAAATGCAAATAACTATTTTGTAAGAAATTTTATCAGCTTTAATTTTAAAAAAAAAATAAAAATTGATAGGAGTAACTGTTTTCGAGATATAAGCAAAAAACCAATAAGAAAACTGTGACTGCTACTGAACAAAAATGTAATTCGGTTTTCAATGTTTGAGACGAAGACGAAACTGCAGCATTTAAAAACGACTCTGAAGACTTCAGTGATTTTTATGTCACTTCCTTTTTCTTCTAATAAAGTATTGGACCCAATAAATTAAGTGTATTTTAAATCACAAGACATTTTCTGTTAAAGCACTTTTTTTTTAAATATTAATTATTTTCAATCATATATCTCGCTTATGGTTAGTCCTACATGAAAAATGCAAATAACTATTTTGTAGGAAATTTTATCAGCTTGAATTTTAGTTAAAAGATAAAAATTGATAGGAGTAACTGTTTTCGAGATATAAGCAAGAAACCAAAACACTGTTACCTTAATTAAGCGTTTGCATATAAGCAAATTTAGTACTATTAGTATTATTATTATTAATGTTATTGTTATTAATATGACAACTAAAGACAACTCTGAAACCTTTAGTGACTTTTATGTCTTTTCCTTTTTTCTCTACTAAAGTGTTAGACACAGTTAAATTAGTTTAATTTCAGTTTTTCAAACATTTTATTTTAAAGCAAATTTTTGTTAAATATTATTTATATCCAACTCTATACTCGCTTATGGTTGGTCCTACAAGAAAAATGCAAATAACTATTTTGTAGAATATTTTATCAGCTTTAATTTTGAAAGAAAGACAAAAATTCATAGGAGTAACTGTTTTCGAGATATAAGCAAGAAACCAAAAAACTGTTACCTTAATAAAGCGCTTGCATATAAGCAGATTTAGTACTATTAGTATTATTATTATTAATGTTATTGTTATTAATATGACGACTAAAAACGATTCTGAAGACTTTGGTGACTTTTATGTCTTTTTCTTTTTTCTCTACTAAAGTGTTAGACACAATTAATTTAGTTTAATTTCAGTTTTTCAAACATTTTATTTTAAAGCAAATTTTTGTTAAATATTATTTATATCCAACTCTATACTCGCTTATGGTTGGTCTTACAAGAAAAATGCAAATAACTATTTTGTAGGAAATGTTATCAGCTTTAATTTTGAAAGAAAGATAAAAATTGATAGGAGTATCTGTTTTCGAGATATAAGCAAAAAACCAAAGTAAAAACTGTTACCGTTTCAGAACAAAAATGTAATTCAGTTTTCAATGTTTGAGACGAAGACGAAAATGCAGCATTTAAAATCGACCCTGAAGACTTCAGTGACTTATATGTCACCCCCTTTTTTTTTTAATAAAGTATTGGACCTAATAAATTAAGTGTATTTTAAATTACAAGACATTTTCTGTTAAAGCACTTCTTTTTTAAATATTAATTATTTTCAATCTTATATCTCGCTTATGGTTAGTCCTACATAAAAAATGCAAATAACTATTTTGTAGGAAATTTTATCAGCTTGAATTTTAGTAAAAAGATAAAAATTGATAGGAGTAACTGTTTTCGAGATATGAGCAAGAAACCAAAACACTGTTACCTTAATTAAGCGTTTGCATATAAGCAAATTTAGTACTATTAGTATTATTATTATTAATGTTATTGTTATTAATATGACGATTAAAGACAACTTTGAAACCTTTAGTGACTTTTATGTCTTCTTCTTTTTTCTCTACTAAAGTGTTAGACACAATTAAATTAGTTTAATTTCAGTTTTTCAAACATTTTATTTTAAAGCAAATTTTTGTTAAATATTATTTATATCCAACTCTATAACTCGCTTATGGTTGGTCCTACAAGAAAAATGCAAATAACTATTTTGTAGGAAATTTTATCAGCTTTAATTTTGAAAGAAAGATAAAAATTGATAGGAGTAACTGTTTTCGAGATATAAGCAAAAAACCAATAAGAAAACTGTGACTGTTACTGAACAAAAATGTAATTCGGTTTTCAATGTTTGAGACGAAGACGAAACTGCAGCATTTAAAAACGACTCTGAAGACTTCAGTGACTTTTATGTCACTTCCTTTTTCTTCTAATAAAGTATTGGACCCAATAAATTAAGTGTATTTTAAATCACAAGACATTTTCTGTTAAAGCACTTTTTTTTAAATATTAATTATTTTCAATCATATATCTCGCTTATGGTTAGTCCTACATGAAAAATGCAAATAACTATTTTGTAGGAAATTTTATCAGCTTGAATTTTAGTAAAAAGATAAAAATTGATAGGAGTAACTGTTTTCGAGATATAAGCAAGAAACCAAAACACTGTTACCTTAATTAAGCGTTTGCATATAAGCAAATTTAGTACTATTAGTATTATTATTATTAATGTTATTGTTATTAATATGACAACTAAAGACAACTCTGAAACCTTTAGTGACTTTTATGTCTTTTCCTTTTTTCTCTACTAAAGTGTTAGACACAGTTAATTTAGTTTAATTTCCGTTTTTCAAACATTTTATTTTAAAGCAAATTTTTGTTAAATATTATTTATATCCAACTCTATAACTCGCTTATGGTTGGTCCTACAAGAAAAATGCAAATAACTATTTTGTAGAATATTTTATCAGCTTTAATTTTGGAAGAAAGACAAAAATTCATAGGAGTAACTGTTTTCGAGATATAAGCAATAAACCAAAAAACTGTTACCTTAATAAAGCGCTTGCATATAAGCAGATTTAGTACTATTAGTATTATTATTATTAATGTTATTGTTATTAATATGACGACTAAAAACGATTCTGAAGACTTTGGTGACTTTTATGTCTTTTTCTTTTTTCTCTACTAAAGTGTTAGACACAATTAATTTAGTTTAATTTCAGTATTTCAAACATTTTATTTTTAAGCAAGTTTTTGTTAAATATTATTTATATCCAACTTTATAACTCGCTTATGGTTGGTCTTACAAGAAAAATGCAATTAACTATTTTGTAGGAAATGTTATCAGCTTTAATTTTGAAAGAAAGATAAAAATTGATAGGAGTAACTGTTTTCGAGATATAAGCAAAAAACCAAAGTAAAAACTGTTACCGTTTCAGAACAAAAATGTAATTCAGTTTTCAATGTTTGAGACGAAGACGAAAATGCAGCATTTAAAATCGACTCTGAAGACTTCAGTGACTTATATGTCACCCCCTTTTTTTTTTAATAAAGTATTGGACCTAATAAATTAAGTGTATTTTAAATCACAAGACATTTTCTGTTAAAGCACTTCTTTTTTAAATATTAATTATTTTCAATCTTATATCTCGCTTATGGTTAGTCCTACATAAAAAATGCAAATAACTATTTTGTAGGAAATTTTATCAGCTTGAATTTTAGTAAAAAGATAAAAATTGATAGGAGTAACTGTTTTCGAGATATGAGCAAGAAACCAAAACACTGTTACCTTAATTAAGCGTTTGCATATAAGCAAATTTAGTACTATTAGTATTATTATTATTAATGTTATTGTTATTAATATGACGATTAAAGACAACTTTGAAACCTTTAGTGACTTTTATGTCTTCTTCTTTTTCCTCTACTAAAGTGTTAGACACAATTAAATTAGTTTAATTTCAGTCTTTCAAACATTTTATTTTAAAGCAAATTTTTGTTAAATATTATTTATATCCAACTCTATAACTCGCTTATGGTTGGTCTTACAAGAAAAATGCAAATAACTATTTTGTAGGAAATTTTATCAGCTTTAATTTTGACAGAAAGATAAAAATTGATAGGAGTAACTGTTTTCGAGATATAAGCAAAAAACCAATAAGAAAACTGTGACTGTTACTGAACAAAAATGTAATTCAGTTTTCAATGTTTGAGACGAAGACGAAACTGCAGCATTTAAAAACGACTCTGAAGACTTCAGTGACTTTTATGTCACTTCCTTTTTCTTCTAATAAAGTATTGGACCCAATAAATTAAGTGTATTTTAAATCACAAGACATTTTCTGTTAAAGCACTTTTTTTTTAAATATTAATTATTTTCAATCATATATCTCGCTTATGGTTAGTCCTACATGAAAAATGCAAATAACTATTTTGTAGGAAATTTTATCAGCTTGAATTTTAGTAAAAAGATAAAAATTGATAGGAGTAACTGTTTTCGAGATATAAGCAAGAAACCAAAACACTGTTACCTTAATTAAGCGTTTGCATATAAGCAAATTTAGTACTATTAGTATTATTATTATTAATGTTATTGTTATTAATATGACAACTAAAGACAACTCTGAAACCTTTAGTAACTTTTATGTCTTTTCCTTTTTTCTCTACTAAAGTGTTAGACACAGTTAAATTAGTTTAATTTCCGTTTTTCAAACATTTTATTTTAAAGCAAATTTTTGTTAAATATTATTTATATCCAACTCTATAACTCGCTTATGGTTGGTCCTACAAGAAAAATGCAAATAACTATTTTGTAGAATATTTTATCAGCTTTAATTTTGAAAGAAAGACAAAAATTCATAGGAGTAACTGTTTTCGAGATATAAGCAAGAAACCAAAAAACTGTTACCTTAATAAAGCGCTTGCATATAAGCAGATATAGTACTATTAGTATTATTATTATTAATGTTATTGTTATTAATATGACGACTAAAAACGATTCTGAAGACTTTGGTGACTTTTATGTCTTTTTCTTTTTTCTCTACTAAAGTGTTAGACACAATTAATTTAGTTTAATTTCAGTATTTCAAACATTTTATTTTTAAGCAAGTTTTTGTTAAATATTATTTATATCCAACTTTATAACTCGCTTATGGTTGGTCTTACAAGAAAAATGCAAATAACTATTTTGTAGGAAATGTTATCAGCTTTAATTTTGAAAGAAAGATAAAAATTGATAGAAGTAACTGTTTTCGAGATATAAGCAAAAAACCAAAGTAAAAACTGTTACCGTTTCAGAACAAAAATGTAATTCAGTTTTCAATGTTTGAGACGAAGACTAAAATGCAGCATTTAAAATCGACTCTGAAGACTTCAGTGACTTATATGTCACCCCCTTTTTTTTTAATAAAGTATTGGACCTAATAAATTAAGTGTATTTTAAATCACAAGACATTTTCTGTTAAAGCACTTCTTTTTTAAATATTAATTATTTTCAATCTTATATCTCGCTTATGGTTAGTCCTACATAAAAAATGCAAATAACTATTTTGTAGGAAATTTTATCAGCTTGAATTTTAGTAAAAAGATAAAAATTGATAGGAGTAACTGTTTTCGAGATATGAGCAAGAAACCAAAACACTGTTACCTTAATTAAGCGTTTGCATATAAGCAAATTTAGTACTATTAGTATTATTATTATTAATGTTATTGTTATTAATATGACGATTAAAGACAACTTTGAAACCTTTAGTGACTTTTATGTCTTCTTCTTTTTCCTCTACTAAAGTGTTAGACACAATTAAATTAGTTTAATTTCAGTTTTTCAAACATTTTATTTTAAAGCAAATTTTTGTTAAATATTATTTATATCCAACTCTATAACTCGCTTATGGTTGGTCCTACAAGAAAAATGCAAATAACTATTTTGTAGGAAATTTTATCAGCTTTAATTTTGACAGAAAGATAAAAATTCATAGGAGTAACTGTTTTCGAGATATAAGCAAGAAACCAAAAAACTGTTACCTTAATAAAGCGCTTGCATATAAGCAGATTTAGTACTATTAGTATTATTATTATTAATGTTATTGTTATTAATATGACGACTAAAAACGATTCTGAAGACTTTGGTGACTTTTATGTCTTTTTCTTTTTTCTCTACTAAAGTGTTAGACACAATTAATTTAGTTTAATTTCAGTATTTCAAACATTTTATTTTTAAGCAAGTTTTTGTTAAATATTATTTATATCCAACTTTATAACTCGCTTATGGTTGGTCTTACAAGAAAAATGCAAATAACTATTTTGTAGGAAATGTTATCAGCTTTGATTTTGAAAGAAAGATAAAAATTGATAGGAGTAACTGTTTTCGAGATATAAGCAAAAAACCAATGTAAAAACTGTTACCGTTTCAGAACAAAAATGTAATTCAGTTTTCAATGTTTGAGACGAAGACGAAAATGCAGCATTTAAAATCGACTCTGAAGACTTCAGTGACTTATATGTCACCCCCTTTTTTTTTAATAAAGTATTGGACCTAATAAATTAAGTGTATTTTAAATCACAAGACATTTTCTGTTAAAGCAATTCTTTTTTAAATTTTAATTATTTTCAATCTTATATCTCGCTTATGGTTAGTCCTACATAAAAAATGCAAATAACTATTTTGTAGGAAATTTTATCAGCTTGAATTTTAGTAAAAAGATAAAAATTGATAGGAGTAACTGTTTTCGAGATATGAGCAAGAAACCAAAACACTGTTACCTTAATTAAGCGTTTGCATATAAGCAAATTTAGTACTATTAGTATTATTATTATTAATGTTATTGTTATTAATATGACGATTAAAGACAACTTTGAAACCTTTAGTGACTTTTATGTCTTTTTCTTTTTCCTCTACGAAAGTGTTAGACACAATTAAATTAGTTTAATTTCAGTTTTTCAAACATTTTATTTTAAAGCAAATTTTTGTTAAATATTATTTATATCCAACTCTATAACTCGCTTATGGTTGGTCCTACAAGAAAAATGCAAATAACTATTTTGTAGGAAATTTTATCAGCTTTAATTTTGACAGAAAGATAAAAATTGATAGGAGTAACTGTTTTCGAGATATAAGCAAAAAACCAATAAGAAAACTGTGACTGTTACTGAACAAAAATGTAATTCAGTTTTCAATGTTTGAGACGAAGACGAAACTGCAGCATTTAAAAACGACTTTGAAGACTTCAGTGACTTTTATGTCACTTCCTTTTTCTTCTAATAAAGTATTGGACCCAATAAATTAAGTGTATTTTAAATCACAAGACATTTTCTGTTAAAGCACTTTTTTTTTAAATATTAATTATTTTCAATCATATATCTCGCTTATGGTTAGTCCTACATGAAAAATGCAAATAACTATTTTGTAGGAAATTTTATCAGCTTGAATTTTAGTGAAAAGATAAAAATTGATAGGAGTAACTGTTTTTGAGATATAAGCAAGAAACCAAAACACTGTTACCTTAATTAAGCGTTTGCATATAAGCAAATTTAGTACTATTAGTATTATTATTATTAATGATATTGTTATTAATATGACAACTAAAGACAACTCTGAAACCTTTAGTGACTTTTATGTCTTTTTCTTTTTCCTCTACTAAAGTGTTAGACTCAATTAATTTAGTTTAATTTCGGTTTTTCAAACATTTTATTTTAAAGCAAATTTTTGTTAAATATTATTTATATCCAACTCTATAACTCGCTTATGGTGGGTCCTACAAAAAAATGCAAATAACTATTTTGTAGGAAATTTTATCAGCTTTAATTTTGAAAAAAAGTTAAAAATTGATAGGAGTAACTGTTTTCGAGATATAAGCAAGAAACCAAAAAAATGTTACGTTAATTAAGCGTTTGCATATAAGCAAATTTAGTACTATTAGTATTATTATTATTAATGTTATTGTTATTAATATGACGACTAAAGACCACTCTGAAACATTTAGTGATTTTTATGTCTTCTCTTTTTTCCTCTACTAAAGTGTTAGACACAATTAATTTAGTTTAATTCCGGTTTTTCAAGCATTTTATTTTAAAGCAAATTTTTGTTAAATATTATTTATATCCAACTCTATAACTCGTTTATACTTGGTCCTACAAGAAAAATGTAAATAACTATTTTGTTGGAAATTTTATCAGCTTTAATTTTGAAAGAAAGATAAAATTTGATAGGAGTAACTGTTTTCGAGATATAAGCAAAAAACCAATAAGAAAACTGTAACTGTTACTGAACAAAAATGTAATTCAGTTTTCAATGTTTGAGACGAAGTCAAAAATGCAGCATTTAAAAACGACTCTGAAGACTTCAGTGACTTTTATGTCACCTCCTTTTTCTTCTAATAAAGTATTGGACCCAACAAATTAAGTGTATTTTAAATCACAAGACATTTTCTGTTAAAACACTTTTTTTTAATTAATAATTATTTTCAAACTTATATCTCGCTTATGGTTAGTTCTACATGAAAAATGCAAATCACTATTTTGTAGGAAATTTTATCACCTTTAATTTTGGTGAAAAAGTAAAAATTGATAGGAGTAACTGTTTTCGAGATATAGGCAAAAAACAAAAAAACTGTTACCTTAATTAAGCGCTTGCATATAAGCAAATTTAGTACTACTAGTATTGTTATTATAAATGTTATTGTTATTAATATGACGACTAAAGACAACTTTAAGACTTTAGTGACTTTTATGTCTCCTCCTTTTTCCTCTACTAAAGTGTTAGACACAATTAATTTAGTTTAATTTCGGTTTTTCAAACATTTTATTTTAAAGCAAATTTTTGTTAAATATTAAAAACTATAAATTGGCTTAGATTGCCTAAAAACACAGATTACACATGATCTTTTGCATAAAAATGAGAAAACGCTCATGTAACACACAAAATAAGCACCATTTTTCCTTTTTAAAAGTATTATTATTATTATTACTTTTGTTACTATTACTATTATTATTATTATTATTATTATTATTATTATTATTGTTATTATTATTATTATTATTATTATTATTATTATTATTATTATTATTATTATTATTATTATTATTAAAAACTTATATTAAACAGACAGAAAACGTCGTATTCTGACACAACTTAAAACACAGATCACACATGATCTTTTGCATAGAAATGAGAAAACGCTCATATAACACATAATAAGCTTCATTTTGGCTTAGAAAACTAAGCTTACTTTTACTACTACTATTATTTTTATTTTTATTATTATTATTATTATTACTATTATTTTTATTATTATTATTACTATTATTATTATTATTATTATTATTATTATTATTATTATTATTATTATTATTATTATTATTATTATTATTAATATAATTATTATTAAAAACCGATTATAACTTTTGTATAGTAAATGTTTTTATACCAGTTTTAAAATGAGTTATTAATTTTATTCAATTTCTTGCCTAAAAACACAGATCACAGATGATCTCTTGCATAGAAATGAGAAAACGCTCATATAACACACAAAATAAGCATCATTTTTGCTTAGAAAAACTAAGCTTTAATTTAGAAAGAAATTCATTATTATAAGTATTATTATTATTATTATTATTATTATTTCTTTTATTACTATTATTATTATTATTATTATTATTACTATTATTATTATTATTATTATTATTATTATTATTATTATTATTATTATTATTATTATTATTATTATTATTATTATTATTATTATTATTATTATTATTATTAACTTTTGTATAGTAAATGTTTTTATACCAGTTTTAAAATGAGTTATTAATTTTAGACAATTTCTTGCCTAAAAATACAGATCACAGATGACTTCTTGCATAGAAATGAGAAAGCGCTCATATAACACACAAAATAAGCTTCATTTTTGCTTAGAAAACTAAGCTTACTTTTATTTCTATTATTATTTTTATTATTATTATTATTATTATTATTATTATTATTATTATTATTATTATTATTATTATTATTGTTATTATTATTATTATTATTATTATTGTTATTATTATTATTATTATTGAAAACTTATATTAAACAGACAGAAAACGTCGTATTCTGACACAAAAAAACGAATTACGTTATAGACTTGACGAGAACGGCGTATCTCGGACTCTTGTAGGACTCTTATAGGGTCAAAAATTATCAGTTTGGATTAAAACAAATTATTTTTGTTGACTCTCAGTCTGAATTGTTCATCAGTTCAAACAAAAACGGCTTACTTTAGACGATCTTTTGCTTTGAACAAGAAAACTTACATCGAACAGACTAAAAACGTATTAATCTGGCATAAAAGAGCAATTTATGTATCACTTTGGATAAAGGCAGCTAATCCTATTCGTTTCATTGCTTAAAATAGACAAAATTGTTAATAAATCTAACAAAAACGCTGTATTCTAGCACAAAATACTAATTACATTATAGTTTCGACGAGAATAGCTTATTTGGAATGATTCTATGCTTCCAAACGAGTAAATTTTTAATAAACAGATGCCAAACATCATGTTTTGTCCTATAAAGACATTTTATATTGCAGTTTGTATTAAAACAAAATATTTTCGTTGATTCTTTGTTAGAAGCAGCAAACCTAACATTAAAGAATCTGAAAACTTTGTATTCGGACACAAACCACCGAATTTTGTTTCAGTTTAGACAAAAACGGTTGATTTTCGACAATATTTTGCTTTGAATAAGAAAGCTTATATCAAACTGACTAAAAACGTCTTATTTTAGCACAAAACAAAAGATTTGCGTTATAGTCTTAAAGCTGATTCATGCCACAGTTTGGATAAAAACCAATTATTTTTGTTAATTCATTGTTACAAACAAGAAACCTTACATCAAAGAAACTGAAAACCCCTTATTTAGGCACAGAAATTCGAATTACGTTTCAGTCTGGACAAAAACTGCTTATTTTAGACGATCCTTTGTTTTGAACACGAAAACTTACATTAAAAAGATTAAAAACGTCTTATTCTGGCTGAAAACTGCAAATTATATATTACTCTAGATAAAAGCAATTTATCCTGATTACTCCTTTACTTAGAATAGAGTAAACTTGTATAAAACTTAATGAAAACTTTAAATTTCGTCTCAAAGAAATAATTTACGTTATAGTTTTGACCAGAACTGTTTATTTCAAACGATTTTATGATTCGAAACTAATGAACTTTTATGGGGCAGATGCAAAACCACATATTACAATATAAAGCGTTGTTTTAAAGCAAATTATTACCTTTTGCAACAAGAAATTTCACGTCAAAGAAACTGAAAACATCGTATCCATGCACAAATATCGAATTACGTATCAGTTTAGGCTAATACAGCTTATTTTAAACGATTCCTTGCTATAAACAAGAAAAATTTTATCAAGCATATTGAAAACGTCTTATTCTCGAAAATAAGAGCAAATTATGTATCAGTTTTAACAAAAGCGGATTACTCCGTTTGATTCTATGCTTAGAGTAGAGTAAACTACTATAAAACGTAATGAAAACTCTATATTCAAGCTCAAAAGAACAAATTACGTTATAGTTTTAACAAAAAAAAATATTTCGGACGATTACATACTTCGAAGTAAGCAAACTTTAATTGAACATGTGCAAAAGCTAATACTTTGCTTTAAAATAATGATTTATGTGGTAATATGGTATTTTGCATCTGTCCTATAAAAGTTTACCCGTTTCGCTCCATTAAATCATTAGAAATAAATTATTTTGACACAACAACAACACAAATAATTTGTTTTTGTTTAAACTGTAACATAAGTCGCTTTTATAAAACGAACTAAGACGTTTGGCATCTGTTTAGTGAAAGTTTTCTCGTTTGGGGGCATAAAATCGTTTGAAATTAACAGTTCTGGTCAAAACTATTACGTAAATTATTTCTTTGTATCACTTTAAAGATTTGCGTTATAGTCTTGACGAGAACTGTTAATTTCAAACGATTCTATGCTTTGAAACCAGTATACTTTCACTGAACAGAGGCAAAACGTCTGATTTCGCCTTTAAAAAACGATTTATGTCACAGTTTGGATTAAAACCAATGATTTTCGTTTATTCATTGTTACAAACAAGAAACCTTACATCAAAGAAACTGAAAACCTCTTATTCAGGCCCAGAAAATCAAATTACGTTTCAGTCTGGACACAAATTGCTTATTTTAGACGATTCTTTCTTTTGAACACGAAAACTTACATTAAAAAGATTAAAAACGTCTTATTCTGGCTCAAAACTGCAAATTATGTATTACTTTGGATAAAAGCAGTTTATCCTGATTACTCCTTTGCTTAGAATAGAGCAAACTTGTATAAAACTTAATGAAAACTTTAAATTTCGTCTCAAAGAAATAATTTACGTTATAGTTTTGACCAGAACTGTTAATTTCAAACGATTTTATGCCCCCAAACGAGAAAACTTTCACTAAACAGATGCCAAACGTCTTAGTTCGTTTTATAAAAACGACATGTTACAGTTTAAACAAAAAAATTATTTTCGTTGTTGTGTCAAAATAATTTATTTCGAATGATTCAATGGAGCGAAACGAGTAAACTTTTATAGGACAGATGCAAAATACCATATTACCACATAAATCGTTATTTCAAAGCAAAGTATTAGCTTTTGCACTTGTTCAATTAAAGTTTGCTTACTTCGAAATATGTAGTCGTCCGAAATAATTTTTTTTTTGTCAAAACTATAACGTAATTTGTTCTTTTGAGCTTGAATATAGAGTTTTCATTACGTTTTATAGTAGTTTACTCTACTCTAAGCATAGAATCAAACAGAGTAATCCGCTTTTGTTAAAACTGATACATAATTTGCTCTTATTTTCGAGAATAAGACATTTTCAATATGTTTGATAAAATTTTTCTTGTTTATAGCAAGGAATCGTTTAAAATAAGCTGTATTTGCCTAAACTGATACGTAATTCGATATCTGTGCATGGATACGATGTTTTCAGTTTCTTTGACGTGAAATTTCTTGTTGCAAAAGGTAATAATTTGCTTTAAAACAACGCTTTATATTGAAATATGTGGTTTTGCATCTGCCCCATAAAAGTTCATTAGTTTCGAATCATAAAATCGTTTGAAATAAACAGTGCTGGTCAAAACTATAACGTAAATTATTTCTTTGAGACGAAATTTAAAGTTTTTATTAAGTTTTATACAAGTTTACTCTATTCTAAGTAAAGGAGTAATCAGGATAAATTGCTTTTATCTAGAGTAATATATAATTTGCAGTTTTCAGCCAGAATAAGACGTTTTTAATCTTTTTAATGTAAGTTTTTGTATTCAAAACAAAGGATCGTCTAAAGTAAGCAGTTTTTGTCCAGACTGATACGTAATTCGAATTTCTGTGCCTGAATAAGGGGTTTTCAGTTACTTTGATGTAAGGTTTCATGTTTGTAACAATGAATTAACGAAAATAATTGGTTTTTATCCAAACTGTTGCATGAATCGTTTTTAAAAGGCGAAATAAGATGTTTTTCCTCTGTACAGTGAAAGTTTACTCGTTTCAAAGCATAGAACCGTTTGAAATTAACAGCTCTCGTTAAGACTATAACGCAAATCTTTTGTTTTGTGCTAAAATAAGACGTTTTTAGTCAGTTTGATATAAGTTTTCTTGTTCAAAGCAAAATATTGTCGAAAATTAACCGTTTTTGTCTAAACTGATACAAAATTCGGTGGTTTGTGTCCGAATACAAAGTTTTCAGATTCTTTAATGTTAGGTTTGCTGCTTCTAACAAAGAATCAACGAAAATATTTTGTTTTAATACAAACTGCAATATAAAATGTCTTTATAGGACAAAACATGATGTTTGGCATCTGTTTAATAAAAATTTACTCGTTTGGAAGCATAGAATCATTCCAAATAAGCTATTCTCGTCGAAACTATAATGTAATTAGTATTTTGTACTAGAATACAGCGTTTTTGTTAGATTTATTAACAATTTTGTCTATTTT
Source organism: Tribolium castaneum (assembly GCF_031307605.1). NCBI lineage: Eukaryota > Metazoa > Arthropoda > Insecta > Coleoptera > Tenebrionidae > Tribolium > Tribolium castaneum. The sequence continues at coordinate 350,221 of NW_026986637.1, read as the reverse complement.
AAGCAATAAAACGAATAGGATTAGCTGCCTTTATCCGAAGTGATACATAAATTGCTCTTTTATGCCAGATTAATACGTTTTTAATCTGTTCGATGTAAGTTTTCTTGTTCAAAGCAAAAGATCGTCTAAAATAAGCCGTTTTTGTTTGAACTGATAAACAATTCAGACTGAGACTCAACAAAAATAATTTGTTTTAATCCAAACTGATACTTTTTGACCCTATAAGAGTCCTATAAGAGTCCGAAATACGCCGATCTCGTCAAGTCTATAACGTAATTCGTTTTTTTGTGTCAGAATACGACGTTTTCTGTCTGTTTAATATAAGTTTTTAATAATAATAATAACAATAATAATAATAATAATAATAATAATAATAATAATAATAATAATAATAGTAATAATAATAATAATATTAATAATAATAATAATGAAAATAATAATAGTAATAAAAGTAAGCTTAGTTTTCTAAGCAAAAATGAAGCTTATTTTGTGTGTTATATGAGCGTTTTCTCATTTCTATGCAAGAAATCATCTGTGATCTGTGTTTTTAGGCAACAAATTGTCTAAAATTAATAACTCATTTTAAAACTGGTATAAAAACATTTACTATACAAAAGTTATAATTAGTTTTTAATAATAATAAAATTAATAATAATAATAATAATAATAATAATAATAATAATAATAATAATAATAGTAATAATAATAATAAAAATAATAGTAATAATAATAATAATAATAATAATAATAATAATAATAATAGTAATAGTAACATAAGTAGTAATAATAATAATACTTTTAATAAGGAAAAATGGGGCTTATTTTGTGTGTTACATGAGCGTTTTCTCATTTCTATGCAAAAGATCATGTGTGATCTGTGTTTTTAGGCAATCTAACCCATTTTATAGTTTTTAATATTTAACAAAAATTTGCTTTAAAATAAAATGTTTGAAAAACTGAAATTAAACTAAATTAATTGTGTCTAACACTTTAGTAGAGGAAAAAGGAGGAGACATAAAAGTCACTAAAGTCTTAGAGTTGTCTTTAGTCGTCATATTAATAACAATAACATTTATAATAACAATACTAGTAGTACTAAATTTGCTTATATGCAAGCGCTTACTTAAGGTAACAGTTTTTTTGTTTTTTGCTTATATCTCGAAAACAGTTACTCCTAACAATTTTTACTTTTTCACCAAAATTAAAGGTGATAAAATTTCCTACAAAATAGTTATTTGCATTTTTCATGTAGAACTAACCATAAGCGAGATATAAGTTTGAAAATAATTAATAATTAAAAAAAAGTGTTTCAACAGAAAATGTCTTGTGATTTAAAATACACTTAATTTATTGGGTCCAATACTTTATTAGAAGAAAAAGAAGGTAACATAAAAGTCACTGAAGTCTTCAGAGTCGTTTTTAAATGCTGCATTTTTGTCTTCGTCTCAAACATTGAAAACTGAATTACATTTTTGTTCAGTAACAGTTACAGTTTTCTTATTGGTTTTTTGCTTATATCTCGAAAACAATTACTCCTATCAAATTTTATCTTTCTTTCAAAATTAAAGCTGATAAAATTTCCAACAAAATAGTTATTTACATTTTTCTTGTAGGACCAAGAATAAACGTGTTATAGAGTTGGATATAAATAATATTTAACAAAAATTTGCTTTAAAATAAAATGCTTGAAAAACCGGAATTAAACTAAATTAATTGTGTCTAACACTTTAGTAGAGGAAAAAGAAGAAGACATAAAAGTCACTAAATGTTTCAGAGTCGTCTTTAGTCGTCATATTAATAACAATAACATTAATAATAATAATACTAATAGTACTAAATTTGCTTATATGCAAACGCTTAATTAAGGTAACAGTTTTTTGATTTCTTGCTTATATCTCGAAAACAGTTACTCCTATCAATTTTTATCTTTTTTTCAAAATTAAAGCTGATAAAATTTCCTACAAAATAGTTATTTGCATTTTTTTGTAGGACCAACCATAAGCGAGTTATAGAGTTGGATATAAATAATCTTTAACAAAAATTTGCTTTAAAATAAAATGTTTGAAATACTGAAATTAAACTAAATTAATTGTGTCTAACACTTTAGTAGAGAAAAAAGAAAAAGACATAAAAGTCACCAAAGTCTTGAGAGTCGTTTTTAGTCGTCATATTAATAACAATAACATTAATAATAATAATACTAATATTACTAAATTTGCTTATATGCAAGCGGTTAATTAAGGTAACAGTTTCTTGCTTATATCTCAAAAACAGTTACTCCTATCAGTTTTTACCTTTTCACCAAAATTAAAGCTGATAAAATTTCCTTCAAAATCGTTATTTGCATTTTTCATGTAGAACTAACCATAAGCAAGATATAAGTTTGAAAATAATTAATAATTAAAAAAAATGTGCTTTAACAGAAAATGTCTTGTGATTTAAAATACACTTAATTTATTGGGTCCAATACTTAATTAGAAGAAAAAGGAGGTGACAGTAAATGCTGCATTTTCGTCTTCGTCTCAAACATTAAATACTGAATTACACTTTGTTTAGTAACTGTTACAGTTTTCACTTTGGTTTTTTGCTTATATCTCGAAAACAGTTACTCCTATCAATTTTTATCTTTCCTTCAAAATTAAAGCTGCTAAAATTTTTTACAAAATAGTTTTTTGCATTTTTTTGTAGGACCAACTATAAGCTAGTTATAGAGTTGGATATAAATAATCTTTAACAAAAATTTGATATAAAAATAAAAAAAGATAAAAATTGATAGGAGTAACTGTTTTCGAGATATAAGCAAGAAACCAAAAAACTGTTACCTTAATTAAGCGTTTGCATATAAGCTAATTTAGTACTAATAGTATTATTATTATTAATGTTATTGTTAATAATATGACGACTAAAGACGACTCTGAAACCTTTAGTGACTTTTATGTCTTCTTCTTTTTCCTCTACTAAAGTGTTAGACACAATTAATTTAGTTTAATTTCAGTATTTCAAACATTTTATTTTAAAGCAAATTCTTGTTAAATATTATTTATATCCATCTCTATAACTCGCTTATGCTTGGTCCTACAAGAAAAATGCAAATAACTATTTTGTAGGAAATTTTATCAGCTTTAATTTTAGTAAAAAGATAAAAATTGATAGGAGTAACTGTTTTCGAGATATAAGCAAGAAACCAAAAAACTGTTACCTTAATAAAGCGCTTGCATATAAGCAAATTTAGTACTATTAGTATTATTATTATTAATGTTATTGTTATTAAAATGTCGACTAAAAACGACTCTGAAGACTTTGGTGACTTTTATGTCTTCTCCTTTTTCCTATACTAAAGTGTTAGACACAATTAATTTAGTTTAATTTCAGTATTTCAAACATTTTATTTTAAAGCAAATTTTTGTTAAATATTGTTTATATCCATCTCTATAACTCGCTTAAGCTTAGTCCTACAAGAAAAATGCAAATAACTATTTTGTAGAAAATTTTATCAGCTTTAATTTTAGTATAAGATAAAAATTGATAGGAGTAACTGTTTTCGAGATATAAGCAAGAAACCAAAACACTGTTACCTTAATTAAGCGTTTGCATATAAGCAAATTTAGTACTATTAATATTATTATTATTAATGTTATTGTTATTAATATGACGACTAAAGACGACTCTGAAACTTTTAGTGACTTTTATGTCTTTTTCTTTTTCCTCTACTAAAGTGGTAGACACAATTAAACTAGTTTAATTTCAGTTTTTCAAACATTTTATTTTAAAGCAAATTTTTGTTAAATATTATTTATATCCAACTCTATAACTCGCTTATGGTTGGTTCTACAAGAAAAATGCTAATAACGATTTTGTAGGAAATTTTATCAGCTTTAATTTTGAAAGAAAGATAAAAATTGATAGGAGTAACAGTTTTCAAGATATAAGCAAAAAACCAATAAGAAAACTGTAACTGTTACTGAACAAAAATGTAATTCAGTTTTCAATGTTTGAGACGAAGACGAAAATGCAGCATTTAAAATCGACTCTGAAGACTTCAGTGACTTTTATGTCACCTCCTTTTTCTTCTAATAAAGTATTGGACCCAATAAATTAAGTGTATTTTAAATCACAAGACATTTTCTGTTAAAGCACTTTTTTTTAAATATTAGTTATTTTCAAACTTATATCTCGCTTATGGTTAGTCCTACATGAAAAATGCAAATTACTATTTTGTAGGAAATTTTATCAGCTTTAATTTTAGTAAAAGATAAAAATTGATAGGAGTAACTGTTTTCGAGATATAAGCAAGAAACCAAAACACTGTTACCTTAATTAAGCGTTTGCATATAAGCAAATTTAGTACTATTAGTATTATTATCATTAATGTTATTGTTATTAATATGACGACTAAAGACGACTCTGAAACCTTTAGTGACTTTTATGTCTTTTTCTTTTTCCTCTACTAAAGTGTTAGACCCAATTAAATTAGTTTAATTTCAGTTTTTCAAACATTTTATTTTAAAGCAAATTTTTGTTAAATATTACTTATATCCAACTCTATAACTCGCTTATGGTTGGTCCTACATGAAAAATGCAAATAACGATTTTGTAGGAAATTTTATCAGCTTTAATTTTGAAATAAAGATAAAAATTGATAGGAGTAACAGTTTTCGAGATATAAGCAAAAAACCAATAAGAAAACTGTAACTGTTACTGAACAAAAATGTAATTCAGTTTTCAATGTTTGAGACGAAGACGAAAATGCAGCATTTAAAATCGACTCTGAAGACTTCAGTGACTTTTATGTCACCTCCTTTTTCTTCTAATAAACTATTGGACCCAATAAATTAAGTGTATTTTAAATCCCAAGACATTTTCTGTTAAAACACTTTTTTTTAAATATTAGTTATTTTCAAACTTATATCTCGCTTATGGTTAGTCCTACATGAAAAATGCAAATTACTATTTTGTAGGAAATTTTATCAGCTTTAATTTTAGTAAAAAGATAAAAATTAATAGTAGTAACTGTTTTCGAGATATAAGCAAGAAACCAAAAAACTGTTAACTTAATAAAGCGCTTGCATATAAGCTAATTTAGTACTAAAAACAACTCTGAAGATTTTGGTGACTTTATGTCTTCTCCTTTTTCCTCTACTAAAGTGTTAGATCCAATTAATTTAGTTTAATATCGGTTTTTCAAACATTTTATTTTAAAGCAAATTTTTGTTAAAGATTATTTATATCCAACTCTATAACTCGCTTATGGTTGGTCCTACATGAAAAATGCAAATAACGATTTTGTAGGAAATTTTATCAGCTTTAATTTTGAAATAAAGATAAAAATTGATAGGAGTAACAGTTTTCGAGATATAAGCAAAAAACCAATAAGAAAACTGTAACTGTTACTGAACAAAAATGGAATTCAGTTTTCAATGTTTGAGACGAAGACGAAAATGCAGCATTTAAAATCGACTCTGAAGACTTCAGTGACTTTTATGTCACCTCCTTTTTCTTCTAATAAAGTATTGGACCCAATAAATTAAGTGTATTTTAAATCACAAATCATTTTCTGTTAAAGCACTTTTTTTTAAATATTAGTTATTTTCAAACTTATATCTCGCTTATGGTTAGTCCTACATGAAAAATGCAAATTACTATTTTGTAGGAAATTTTATCAGCTTTAATTTTAGTAAAAAAATAAAAATTGATAGTAGTAACTGTTTTCGAGATATAAGCAAGAAACCAAAAAACTGTTAACTTAATTAAGCGTTTGCATATAAGCAAATTTAGTACTATTAGTATTATTATTATTAATGTTATTGTTATTAATATGACGATTAAAGACGACTCTGACACCTTTAGTGACTTTTATGTCTTCTTCTTTTTCCTCTACTAAAGTGTTAGACACAATTAATTTAGTTTAATTTCAGTATTTCAAACATTTTATTTTAAAGCAAATTTTTGTTAAATATTATTTATATCCATCTCTATAACTCGCTTATGCTTGGTCCTACAAGAAAAATGCAAATAACTATTTTGTTGGAAATTTAATCAGCTTTAATTTTGAAAAAAAGATAAAATTTGATAGGAGTAACTGTTTTCGAGATATAAGCAAAAAACCAATAAGAAAACAGTAACTGTTACTGAACAAAAATGTAATTCAGTTTTCAATGTTTGAGACGAAGACAAAAATGCAGCATTTAAAATCGACTCTGAAGACTTCAGTGACTTTTATGTCACCTCCTTTTTCTTCTAATAAAGTATTGGACCCAATAAATTAAGTGTATTTTAAATCACAAATCATTTTCTGTTAAAGCACTTTTTTTTAAATATTAGTTATTTTCAAACTTATATCTCGCTTATGGTTAGTCCTACATGAAAAATGCAAATTACTATTTTGTAGGAAATTTTATCAGCTTTAATTTTAGTAAAAAAATAAAAATTGATAGTATTAACTGTTTTCGAGATATAAGCAAAAAACAAAAAAACTGTTACCTTAATTAAGCGCTTGCATATAAGCAAATTTAGTACTACTAGTATTGTTATTATAAATGTTATTGTTATTAATATGACGACTAAAGACAACTCTAAGACTTTAGTGACTTTTATGTCTCCTCCTTTTTCCTCTACTAAAGTGTTAGACACAATTAATTTAGTTTAATTTCAGTTTTTCAAACATTTTATTTTAAAGCAAATATTTGTTAAATATTAAAAACTATAAAATGGCTTAGATTGCCTAAAAACACAGATCACACATGATCTTTTGCATAGAAATAAGAAAACGCTCATGTAACCCACAAAATAAGCTCCATTTTTCCTTATTAAAAGTATTATTATTATTATTACTTATGTTACTATTACTATTATTATTATTATTATTATTATTATTATTATTATTATTATTACTATTATTTTTATTATTATTATTACTATTATTATTATTATTATTATTATTATTATTATTATTATTAATATAATTAATATTAAAAACCGATTATAACTTTTGTATAGTAAATGTTTTTATACCAGTTTTAAAATGAGTTATTAATTTTAGACAATTTCTTGTCTAAAAACACAGATCACAGATGATCTCTTGCATAGAAATGAGAAAACGCTCAGATAACACAAAATAAGCATCATTTTTGCTTAGAAAAACTAAGCTTTAATTTAGAAAGAAATTCATTATTATAAGTATTATTATCATTATTATTATTATTATTATTATTATTATTATTATTATTATTATTATTATTATTATTATTATTATTATTATTATTATTATTATTATTAACTTTTGTATAGTAAATGTTTTTATACCAGTTTTAAAATGAGTTATTAATTTTATTCAATTTCTTGCCTAAAAACACAGATCACAGATTATTTCTTGTATAGAAATGAGTAAACGCTCATATAACACACAAAATAAGCTTCATTTTTGCATAGAAAACTAAGCTTACTTTTATTACTATTATTATTATTATTACTATTATTATTATTATTATTATTATTATTATTATTATTATTATTATTATTATTAACTTTTGTATAGTAAATATTTTTATACCAGTTTTAAAATGAGTTATTAATTTTAGACAATTTCTTGCCTAAAAACACAGATCACAGATGATTTCTTGCATACAAATGAAAAAACGCTCATATAACACACAAAATAAGCTTCATTTTTGCTTAGAAAACTAAGCTTACTTTTATTACTATTATTATTTTCATTATTATTATTATTATTATTATTATTATTATTATTACTATTATTATTATTATTATTATTATTATTATTATTATTATTATTATTATTGTTATTATTATTATTATTAAAACTTATATTAAACAGACAGAAAACGTCGTATTCTGTCACAAAAAAACGAATTACGTTATAGACTTGACGAGAACGGCGTATCTCGGACACTTATAGGACTCTTATAAGGTGAAAAAGTATCAGTTTGGATTAAAACAAATTATTTTTGTTGAGTCTCAGTCTGAATTGTTTATCAGTTTAAACAAAAACGGCTTATTTTAGACGATCTTTTGCTTTGAACAAGAAAACTTACATCGAACAGACTAAAAACGTATTAATCTGGCCTAAAAGAGCAATTTATGTATCACTTTGGATAAAGGCAGCTAATCCTATTCGTTTCATTGCTTAAAATAGACAAAACTGTTAATAAATCTAACAAAAACGCTGTATTCTAGCACAAAATACTAATTACATTATAGTTTCGACGAGAATAGCTTATTTGGAATGATTCTATGCTTCCAAACGAGTAAATTTTTATTAAACAGATGCCAAACATCATGTTTTGTCCTATAAAGACATTTTATATTGTAGTTTGTATTAAAACAAAATATTTTTGTTGATTCTTTGTTAGAAGCAGCAAACCTAACATTAAAGAATCTGAAAACTTTGTATTCGGACACAAACCACCGAATTTTGTATCAGTTTAGACAAAAACGGTTGATTTTCGACAATATTTTGCTTTGAACAAGAAAACTTATATCAAACTGACTAAAAACGTCTTATTTTAGCACAAAACAAAAGATTTGCGTTATAGTCTTAAAGCTGATTCATGCCACAGTTTGGATAAAAACCAATTATTTTTGTTAATTCATTGTTACAAACAAGAAACCTTACATCAAAGAAACTGAAAACTTCTTATTTAGGCACAGAAATTTGAATTACGTTTCAGTCTGGACAAAAACTGCTTACTTTAGACGATCCTTTGTTTTGAATACAAAAACTTACATTAAAAAGATTAAGAACGTCTTATTCTGGCTGAAAACTGCAAATTATATATTACTCTAGATAAAAGCAATTTATCCTGATTACTCCTTTACTTAGAATAGAGTAAACTTGTATAAAACTTAATGAAAACTTTAAATTTTGTCTCAAAGAAATAATTTACGTTATAGTTTTGACCAGCACTGTTTATTTCTAACGATTTTATGATTCGAAACTAATGAACTTTTATGGGGCAGATGCAAAACCACATATTACCATATAAAGCGTTGTTTTAAAGCAAATTATTACCTTTTGCAACAAGAAATTTCACGTCAAAGAAACTGAAAACATCGTATCCATGCACAAATATCGAATTACGTATCAGTTTAGGCAAATACAGCTTATTTTAAACGATTCCTTGCTATAAACAAGAAAAATTTTATCAAACATATTGAAAATGTCTTATTCTTGAAAATAAGAGCAAATTATGTATCAGTTTTAACAAAAGCGGATTACTCTGTTTGATTCTATGCTTAGAGTAGAGTAAACTACTATAAAACGTAATGAAAACTTTATATTCAAGCTCAAAAGAACAAATTACGTTATAGTTTTGAGAAAAAAAAATTGAACAAGTGCAAAAGCTAATACTTTGCTTTAAAATAACGATTTATGTGGTAATATGGTATTTTGCATCTGTACTATAAAAGTTTACTCGTTTCGCTCCATTGAATCATTCGAAATAAATTATTTTGACACAACAACGAAAATAATTATTTGTTTAAACTGTAACATGTCGTTTATATAAAACGAACTAAGACGTTTGGCATCTGTTTAGTGAAAGTTTTCTCGTTTGGGGCATAAAATCGTTTGAAATTAACAGTTCTGGTCAAAACTAAACGTAAATTATATCTTTGAGACTAAATTTAAAGTTTACATTAAGTTTTATACAAGTTTGCTCTATTCTAAGCAAAGGAGTAATCAGGATAAACTGCTTTTATCCAAAGTAATACATAATTTGCAGTTTTGAGCCAGAATAAGACGTTTTTAATCTTTTTAATGTAAGTTTTCGTGTTCAAAAGAAAGAATCGTCTAAAATAAGCAATTTGTGTCCAGACTGAAACGTAATTTGATTTTCTGGGCCTGAATAAGAGGTTTTCAGTTTCTTTGATGTAAGGTTTCTTGTTTGTAACAATGAATAAACGAAAATCATTGGTTTTAATCCAAACTGTGAACTCTTAATTTCAAACGATTTTATGCCCCCAAACGAGAAAACTTTCACTAAACAGATGCCAAACGTCTTAGTTCGTTTTATAAAAACGACTTATGTTACAGTTTAAACAAAAACAAATTATTTTCGTTGTTGTTGTGTCAAAATAATTTATTTCGAATGATTCAATGGAGCGAAACGAGTAAACTTTTATAGGACAGATGCAAAATACCATATTACCACATAAATCGTTATTTTAAAGCAAAGTATTAGCTTTTGCACTTGTTCAATTAAAGTTTGCTTACTTCGAAATATGTAGTCGTCCGAAATAATTTTTTTTGTCAAAACTATAACGTAATTTGTTCTTTTGAGCTTGAATATAGAGTTTTCATTACGTTTTATAGTAGTTTATTCTACTCTAAGCATAGAATCAGAGTAATCCGCTTTTGTTAAAACTGATACATAATTTGCTCTTATTTTCGAGAATAAGACATTTTCAATATGTTTGATAAAATTTTTCTTGTTTATAGCAAGGAATCGTTTAAAATAAGCTGTATTTGCCTAAACTGATACGTAATTCGATATTTGTGCATGGATACGATGTTTTCAGTTTCTTTGACGTGAAATTTCTTGTTGCAAAAGGTAATAATTTGCTTTAAAACAACGCTTTATATGGTAATATGTGGTTTTGCATCTGCCCCATAAAAGTTCATTAGTTTCGAATCATAAAATCGTTTCAAATAAACAGTGCTGGTCAAATCTATAACGTAAATTATTTCTTTGAGACGAAATTTAAAGTTTTCATTAAGTTTTATACAAGTTTACTCTATTCTAAGGAAAGGAGTAATCAGGATAAATTGCTTTTATCTAGAGTAATATATAATTTGCAGTTTTCAGCCAGAATAAGACGTATTTATTCTTTTTAATGTAAGTTTTTGTATTTAAAACAAAGGATCGTCTAAAGTAAGCAGTTTTTGTCCAGACTGAAACGTAATTCGAATTTCTGTGCCTGAATAAGAGGTTTTCAGTTACTTTGATGTAAGGTTTCATGTTTGTAACAATGAATTAACGAAAATAATTGGTTTTTATCCAAATTGTGGCATGAATCGTTTTTAAAAGGCGAAATAAGATGTTTTTCCGCTGTACAGTGAAAGTTTACTCGTTTCAAAGCATAGAACCGTTTGAAATTAACAGCTCTCGTTAAGACTATAACGCAAATCTTTTGTTTTGTGCTAAAATAAGACGTTTTTAGTCAGTTTGATATAAGTTTTCTTGTTCAAAGCAAAATATTGTCGAAAATCAACCGTTTTTGTCTAAACTGATACAAAATTCGGTGGTTTGTGTCCGAATACAAAGTTTTCAGATTCTTTAATGTTAGGTTTGCTGCTTCTAACAAAGAATCAACGAAAATATTTTGTTTTAATACAAACTGCAATATAAAATGTCTTTATAGGACAAAAAATGATGTTTGGCATCTGTTTAATAAAAATTTACTCGTTTGGAAGCATAGAATCATTCCAAATAAGCTATTCTCGTCGAAACTATAATGTAATTAGTATTTTGTGCTAGAATACAGCGTTTTTGTTAGATTTATTAACAATTTTGTCTATTTTAAGCAATGAAACGAATAGGATTAGCTGCCTTTATTCAAAGTGATACATAAATTGCTCTTTTATGCCAGATTAATACCTTTTTAGTCTGTTCGACGTAAGTTTTCTTGTTCAAAGCAAAAGATCGTCTAAAATAAGCCGTTTTTGTTTGAACTGATAAACAATTCAGACTGAGACTCAACAAAAATAATTTGTTTTAATCCACACTGATACTTTTTGACCCTATAAGAGTCCTATAAGAGTCCGAGATACGCCGTTCTCGTCAAGTCTATAACGTAATTCGTTTTTTTGTGTCAGAATACGACGTTTTCTGTCTGTTTAATATGTTTTTAATAATAATAATAACAATAATAATAATAATAATAATAATAATAATATTAATAATAGTAATAATAATAATAATATTAATAATAATAATAATGAAAATAATAATAGTAATAAAAGTAAGCTTAGTTTTCTAAGCAAAAATGAAGCTTATTTTGTGTGTTATATGAGCGTTTTCTCATTTCTATGCAAGAAATCATCTGTGATCTGTGTTTTTAGGCAAGAAATTGTCTAAAATTAATAACTCATTTTAAAACTGGTATAAAAACATTTACTATATAAAAGTTAATAATAATAATAATAATAATAATAATAATAATAATAATAATAATAGTAATAATAATAATAATAATAGTAATAAAAGTAAGCTTAGTTTTCTAAGCAAAAATGAAGCTTATTTTGTGTGTTATATGAGCGTTTTCTCATTTCTATGCAAGAGATCATCTGTGATCTGTGTTTTTAGGCAAGAAATTGAATAAAATTAATAACTCATTTTAAAACTGGTATAAAAACATTTACTATACAAAAGTTAATAATAATAATAATAATAATAATAATGATAATAATAATAATAATAATAATAATAAAGTCCTATAAGAGTCCGAGATACGCCGTTCTCGTCAAGTCTATAACGTAATTCGTTTTTTTGTGTCAGAATACGACGTTTTCTGTCTGTTTAATATGTTTTTAATAATAATAATAACAATAATAATAATAATAATAATAATAATATTAATAATAGTAATAATAATAATAATATTAATAATAATAATAATGAAAATAATAATAGTAATAAAAGTAAGCTTAGTTTTCTAAGCAAAAATGAAGCTTATTTTGTGTGTTATATGAGCGTTTTCTCATTTCTATGCAAGAAATCATCTGTGATCTGTGTTTTAGGCAAGAAATTGTCTAAAATCAATAACTCATTTTAAAACTGGTACAAAAACATTTACTATACAAAAGTTAATAATAATAATAATAATAATAATAATAATAATAATAATAATAATAATAATAGTAATAATAATAATAATAGTAATAAAAGTAAGCTTAGTTTTCTAAGCAAAAATGAAGCTTATTTTGTGTGTTATATGAGCGTTTTCTCATTTCTATGCAAGAGATCATCTGTGATCTGTGTTTTTAGGCAAGAAATTGAATAAAATTAATAACTCATTTTAAAACTGGTATAAAAATATTTACTATACAAAAGTTAATAATAATAATAATAATAATAATGATAATAATAATAATAATAATAATAATAATAATAAAGTCCTATAAGAGTCCGAGATACGCCGTTCTCGTCAAGTCTATAACGTAATTCGTTTTTTTGTGTCAGAATACGACGTTTTCTGTCTGTTTAATATGTTTTTAATAATAATAATAACAATAATAATAATAATAATAATAATAATATTAATAAAAGTAATAATAATAATAATATTAATAATAATAATAATGAAAATAATAATAGTAATAAAAGTAAGCTTAGTTTTCTAAGCAAAAATGAAGCTTATTTTGTGTGTTATATGAGCGTTTTCTCATTTCTATGCAAGAAATCATCTGTGATCTGTGTTTTTAGGCAAGAAATTGTCTAAAATTAATAACTCATTTTAAAACTGGTATAAAAACATTTACTATACGTAAGTTAATAATAATAATAATAATAATAATAATAATAATAATAATAATAATAGTAATAATAATAATAATAGTAATAAAAGTAAGCTTAGTTTTCTAAGCAAAAATGAAGCTTATTTTGTGTGTTATATGAGCGTTTTCTGATTTCTATGCAAGAGATCATCTGTGATCTGTGTTTTTAGGCAAGAAATTGAATAAAATTAATAACTCATTTTAAAACTGGTATAAAAACATTTACTATACAAAAGTTAATAATAATAATAATAATAATAATAATGATAATAATAATAATAATAATAATAATAATAATAATAATAATAATAATAATAATAATAATAATAATAATAATAATAATGATAATAATACTTATAATAATGAATTTCTTTCTAAATTAAAGCTTAGTTTTTCTAAGCAAAAATGATGCTTATTTTGTGTTATCTGAGCGTTTTCTCATTTCTATGCAAGAGATCATCTGTGATCTGTGTTTTTAGGCAAGAAATTGTCTAAAATTAATAACTCATTTTAAAACTGGTATAAAAACATTTACTATACAAAAGTTATAATCGGTTTTTAATAATAATAATAATAATAATATTAATAATAATAATAATAATAATAATAATAATAATAATAATAATAATAGTAATAATAATAATAAAAATAATAATAATAATAATAATAATAATAATAATAATAATAATAGTAATAGTAACATAAGTAATAATAATAATAATACCTTTAATAAGGAAAAATGGAGCTTATTTTGTGTGTTACATGAGCGTTTTCTCATTTCTATGCAAAAGATCATGTGTGATCTGTGTTTTTAGGCAACCTAAGCCATTTTATAGTTTTTAATATTTAACAAAAATTTGCTTTAAAATAAAATGTTTGAAAAACTGAAATTAAACTAAATTAATTGTGTCTAACACTTTAGTAGAGGAAAAAGGAGGAGACATAAAAGTCACTATAGTCTTAGAGTTGTCTTTAGTCGTCATACTCATTTCTATGCAAGAGATCATCTGTGATCTGTTTTTTTAGGCAAAAAATTGTCTAAAATTAATAACTCATTTTAAAACTGGTATAAAAACATTTACTATACAAAAGTTATAATCGGTTTTTAATAATAATAATAATAATAATATTAATAATAATAATAATAATAATAATAATAATAATAATAATGATAATAATAATAATAATAATAATAATAATAATAATAATAATAATAAATAATAATAATAAAAATATTAGTAATAATAATAATAATAATAAAAATAATAATAATAGTAGTAATAAAAGTAAGCTTAGTTTTCTAAGCAAAAATGAAGCTTAATTTGTGTTATATGAGCTTTTCTTATTTCTATGCAAAAGATCATGTGTGATCTGTGTTTTTAGGCAATCTAAGCCATTTGATAGTTTTAAGGCAAGAAATTGGCTAAAATTAATAACTCATTTTAAAACTGGTATAAAAACATTTACTATACAAAAGTTAATAATAATAATAATAATAATAAAAATAATAATAATAATAAAACTAATAATAATAATAATAATAATAATAATAATAATAATAATAATAATAATAGACTAACACTTTAGTAGAGGAAAAAGGAGAAGACATAAATGTCACCAAAGTCTTGAGAGTCGTTTTTAGTCGTCATATTAATAACAATAACATTAATAATAATAATACTAATATTACTAAATTTGCTTATATGCAAGCGCTTAATTAAGGTAACAGTTTCATGCTTATATCTCGAAAACAGTTACTCCTATCAATTTTTATCTTTTTACTAAAATTAAAGCTGATAAAATTTCCTACAAAATAGTTATTTGCATTTTTTATGTAGAACTAACCATAAGCGAAATATAAGTTTGAAAATAATTAATATTTAAAAAAAAGTGCTTTAACAGAAAATGTCTTGTGATTTCAAATACACTTAATTTAATGGGTTCAATACTTTATTAGAAGAAAAAGGAGGTGACATAAAAGTCACCAAAGTCTTCAGAGTTGTTTTTAGTACTAAATTTGCTTATATGCAAGCCCTTAATTAAGGTAACAGTTTTTTGGTTTCTTGCTTATATCTCGAAAACAGTTACTCCTATCAATTTTTATCTTTTCACTAAAATTAAAGCTGATAAAATTTCCTACAAAATAGTTATTTGCATTTTTCATGTAGGACTAACCATAAGCGAGATAGAAGTTTGAAAATAATTAATATTTAAAAAAAAATGTGCTTTAACAGAAAATGTCTTGTGATTTAAAATACACTTAATTTATTATGTCCAATACTTTATTAGAAGAAAAAGGAGGTGACAGAAAGGTCACTGAAGTCTTCAGAGTCAATTTTAAATGCTGCATTTTCGTCTTTGTCTCAAACATTGAAAACTGAATTACATTTTTGTTCAGTAACAGTTACAGTTTTCTTATTGGTTTTTTGCTTATATCTCGAAAACAGTTACTCCTATCAATTTTTATCTTTCTTTCAAAATTAAAGCTGATAAAATTTTCTACAAAATAGTTATTCGCATTTTTTTTGTAGGTTCAACCATAAGCGAGTTATAGAGTTGGATATAAATAATCTTTAACAAAAATTTGCTTTAAAATAAAATGTTTGAAAAACCGAAATTAAACTAAATTAATTAAGACTAACACTTTAGTAGAGGAAAAAGGAGAAGACATAAAAGTCACCAAAGTCTTGAGAGTCGTTTTTAGTCGTCATATTAATAACAATAACATTAATAATAATAATACTAATATTACTAAATTTGCTTATATGCAAGCGCTTAATTAAGGTAACAGTTTCATGCTTATATCTCGAAAACAGTTACTCCTATCAATTTTTATCTTTTTACTAAAATTTAAGCTGATAAAATTTCCTACAAAATGTTTATTTGCATTTTTCATGTAGGACTAACCATAAGCGAGATATAAGTTTGAAAATAATTAATATTTAAAAAAAAAGTGCTTTAACAGAAAATGTCTTGTGATTTAAAATACACTTAATTTATTGGGTCCAATACTTTATTAGCAGAAAAAGGAGGTGACATAAAAGTCACTGAAGTCTTCCGAGTCGATTTTAAATGCTGCATTTTCGTCTTTGTCTCAAACATTGAAAACTGAATTACATTTTTGTTCAGTAACAGTTACAGTTTTCTTATTGGTTTTTTGCTTATATCTCGAAAACAGTTACTCCTATCAATTTTTAACTTTCTTTCAAAATTAAAGCTGATAAAATTTTCTACAAAATAGTTATTCGCATTTTTTTTGTAGAACCAACCATAAGCGAGTTATAGAGTTGGATATAAATTACCTTTAACAAAAATTTGCTTTAAAATAAAATGTTTGAAAATCCGAAATTAAACTAAATTAATTAAGACTAACACTTTAGTAGAGAAAAAAGGAAAAGACATAAAAGTCACCAAAGTCTTGAGAGTCGTTTTTAGTCGTCATATTAATAACAATAACATTAATAATAATAATACTAATATTACTAAATTTGCTTATATGCAAGCGCTTAATTAAGGTAACAGTTTCTTGCTTATATCTCGAAAACAGTTACTCCTATCAATTTTTATCTTTTTACTAAAATTTAAGCTGATAAAATTTCCTACAAAATAGTTATTTGCATTTTTTATGTAGAACTAACCATAAGCGAGATATAAGTTTGAAAATAATTATTATTTAAAAAAAAAGTGCTTTAACAGAAAATGTCTTGTGATTCAAAATACACTTAATTTATTGGGTCCAATACTTTATTAGAAAAAAAAGGAGGTGACATAAAAGTCACTGAAGTCTTCAGAGTCGTTTTTAAATGCTGCATTTTCGTCTTCGTCTCAAACATTGAAAACTGAATTACATTTTTGTTCAGTAACTGTAACAGTTTTCACTTTGGTTTTTTGCTAATATCTCGAAAACAATTACTCCTATCAATTTTTATCGTTCTTTCAAAATTAAAGCTGATAAAATTTCCTTCAAAATAATTATTTGCATTTCTTTTGTAAGACCAACCATAAGCGAGTTATAGAGTTGGATATAAATAATCTTTAACAAAAATTTGCTTTAAAATAAAATGTTTGAAAAACCGAAATTAAACTAAATTAATTGAGTCTAACACTTTAGTAGAGGAAAAAGGAGAAAACATAAAAGTCACCAAAGTCTTGAGAGTCGTTTTTAGTCTTCATATTAATAACAATAACATTAATAATCATAATACTAATAGTACTAAATTTGCTTACATGCAAACGCTTAATTCAGGTAACAATTTTTTGGTTTCTTGCTTATATCTCGAAAACAGTTACTCCTATCAATTTTTATCTTTTTACTAAAATTAAAGCTGATAAAATTTCCTACAAAATAGTTAATTGCATTTTTAATGTAGGACTAACCATAAGCGAGATATAAGTTTGAAAATAATTAATATTTAAAAAAAAAGTGCTTTAACAGAAAATGTCTTGTGATTTAAAATACACTTAATTTATTGGGTCCAATACTTTATTAGAAGAAAAAGGAAGTGACATAAAAGTCACTGAAGTCTTCAGAGTCGTTTTTAAATGCTGCAGTTTCGTCTTCGTCTCAAACATTGAAAACCGAATTACATTTTTGTTCAGTAACAGTCACAGTTTTCTTATTGGTTTTTTGCTTATATCTCGAAAACAGTTACTCCTATCAATTTTTATCTTTCTTTCAAAATTAAAGCTGATAAAATTTCCTACAAAATAGTTATTTGCATTTTTCTTGTAGGACCAACCATAAGCGAGTTATAGAGTTGGATATAAATAATATTTAACAAAAATTTGCTTTAAAATAAAATGTTTGAAAAACTTAAATTAAACTAATTTAATTGTGTCTAACACTTTAGTAGAGGAAAAAGAAGAAGACATAAAAGTCACTAGAGGTTTCAAAGTTGTCTTTAATCGTCATATTAATAACAATAACATTAATAATAATAATACTAATAGTACTAAATTTGCTTATATGCAAACGCTTAATTAAGGTAACAGTGTTTTGGTTTCTTGCTCATATTTCGAAAACAGTTACTCCTATCAATTTTTATCTTTTTACTAAAATTCAAGCTGATAAAATTTCCTACAAAATAGTTATTTGCATTTTTTATGTAGGACTAACCATAAGCGAGATATAAGATTGAAAATAATTAATATTTAAAAAAGAAGTGCTTTAACAGAAAATGTCTTGTGATTTAAAATACACTTAATTTATTAGGTCCAATACTTTATTAAAAAAAAAAGGGGGTGACATATAAGTCACTGAAGTCTTCAGAGTCGATTTTAAATGCTGCATTTTCGTCTTCGTCTCAAACATTGAAAACTGAATTACATTTTTGTTCTGAAACGGTAACAGTTTTTACTTTGGTTTTTTGCTTATATCTCGAAAACAGTTACTCCTATCAATTTTTATCTTTCTTTCAAAATTAAAGCTGATAACATTTCCTACAAAATAGTTATTTGCATTTTTCTTGTAGGACCAACCATAAGCGAGTTATAAAGTTGGATATAAATAATATTTAACAAAAACTTGCTTAAAAATAAAATGTTTGAAATACTGAAATTAAACTAAATTAATTGTGTCTAACACTTTAGTAGAGAAAAAAGAAAAAGACATAAAAGTCACCAAAGTCTTCAGAATCGTTTTTAGTCGTCATATTAATAACAATAACATTAATAATAATAATACTAATAGTACTAAATCTGCTTATATGCAAGCGCTTTATTAAGGTAACAGTTTTTTGGTTTCTTGCTTATATCTCGAAAACAGTTACTCTTATGAATTTTTGTCTTTCTTTCAAAATTAAAGCTGATAAAATATTCTACAAAATAGTTATTTGCATTTTTCTTGTAGGACCAACCATAAGCGAGTTATAGAGTTAGATATAAATAATATTTAACAAAAATTTGCTTTAAAGTAAAATGTTTGAAAAACTGAAATTAAACTAATTTAACTGTGTCTAACACTTTAGTAGAGAAAAAAGGAAAAAACATAAAAGTCACTAAAGGTTTCAGAGTTGTCTTTAGTTGTCATATTAATAACAATAACATTAATAATAATAATACTAATAGTACTAAATTTGCTTATATGCAAACGCTTAATTAAGGTAACAGTGTTTTGGTTTCTTGCTTATATCTCGAAAACAGTTACTCCTATCAATTTTTATCTTTTTACTAAAATTCAAGCTGATAAAATTTCCTACAAAATAGTTAAATGCATTTTTCATGTAGGACTAACCATAAGCGAGATATTTGATTGAAAATAATTAATATTTAAAAAAAAAGTGCTTTAACAGAAAATGTCTTGTGATTTAAAATACACTTAATTTATTGGGTCCAATACTTTATTAGAAGAAAAAGGAAGTGACATAAAAGTCACTGAAGTCTTCAGAGTCGTTTTTAAATGCTGCAGTTTCGTCTTCGTCTCAAACATTGAAAACCGAATTACATTTTTGTTCAGTAACAGTCACAGTTTTCTTATTGGTTTTTTGCTTATATCTCGAAAACAGTTACTCCTATCAATTTTTATCTTTTTTTCAAAATTAAAGCTGATAAAATTTCCTACAAAATAGTTATTTGCATTTGTCTTGTAGGACCAACCATAAGCGAGTTATAGAGTTGGATATAAATAATATTTAACAAAAATTTGCTTTAAAATAAAATGTTTGAAAAACTGAAATTAAACTAATTTAATTGTGTCTAACACTTTAGTAGAGAAAAAAGAAGAAGACATAAAAGTCACTAAAGGTTTCAAAGTTGTCTTTAATCGTCATATTAATAACAATAACATTAATAATAATAATACTAATAGTACTAAATTTGCTTATATGCAAACGCTTAATTAAGGTAACAGTGTTTTGGTTTCTTGCTCATATCTCGAAAACAGTTACTCCTATCAATTTTTATCTTTTTACTAAAATTCAAGCTGATAAAATTTCCTACAAAATAGTTATTTGCATTTTTTATGTAGGACTAACCATAAGCGAGATATAAGATTGAAAATAATTAATATTTAAAAAAGAAGTGCGTTAACAGAAAATGTCTTGTGATTTAAAATACACTTAATTTATTAGGTCCAATACTTTATTAGAAAAAAAAGGGAGTGACATATAAGTCACTGAAGTCTTCAGAGTCGATTTTAAATGCTGCATTTTCGTCTTCGTCTCAAACATTGAATACTGAATTACATTTTAGTTCTGAAACGGTAACAGTTTTTACTTTGGTTTTTTGCTTATATCTCGAAAACAGTTACTCCTATCAATTATTATCTTTCTTTCAAAATTAAAGCTGATAACATTTCCTACAAAATAGTTATTTGCATTTTTCTTGTAGGACCAACCATAAGCGAGTTATAAAGTTGGATATAAATAATATTTAACAAAAACTTGCTTAAAAATAAAATGTTTGAAATACTGAAATTAAACTAAATTAATTGTGTCTAACACTTTAGTAGAGAAAAAAGAAAAAGACATAAAAGTCACCAAAGTCTTCAAAATCGTTTTTAGTCGTCATATTAATAACAATAACATTAATAATAATAATACTAATAGTACTAAATCTGCTTATATGCAAGCGCTTTATTAAGGTAACAGTTTTTTGGTTTCTTGCTTATATCTCGAAAACAGTTACTCCTATGAATTTTTGTCTTTCTTTCAAAATTAAAGCTGATAAAATATTCTACAAAATAGTTATTTGCATTTTTCTTGTAGGACCAACCATAAGCGAGTTATAGAGTTGGATATAAATAATATATAACAAAAATTTGCTTTAAAATAAAATGTTTGAAAAACTGAAATTAAACTAATTTAACTGTGTCTAACACTTTAGTAGAGGAAAAAGGAAAAGACATAAAAGTCACTAAAGGTTTCGGAGTTGTCTTTAGTTGTCATATTAATAACAATAACATTAATAATAATAATACTAATAGTACTAAATTTGCTTATATGCAAACGCTCAATTAAGGTAACAGTGTTTTGGTTTCTTGCTTATATCTCGAAAACAGTTACTCCTATCAATTTTTATCTTTTTACTAAAATTCAAGCTGATAAAATTTCCTACAAAATAGTTATTTGCATTTTTCATGTAGGACTAACCATAAGCGAGATATAAGTTTGAAAATAATTAATATTTAAAAAAAAGTGCTTTAACAGAAAATGTCTTGTGATTTAAAATACACTTAATTTATTAGGTCCAATACTTTATTAGAAGAAAAAGGGGGTGACATATAAGTCACTGAAGTCTTCAGAGTCGATTGTAAATGCTGCATTTTCGTCTTCGTCTCAAACATTGAAAACTGAATTACATTTTTGTTCTGAAACGGTAACAGTTTTCACTTTGGTTTTTTGCTTATATCTCGAAAACAACTACTCCTATCAGTTTTTATTTTTTTTTTTCAAAATAAAGCTGATAAAATTTCCTACAAAATAGTTATTTGCATTTTTCTTGTAGGACCAACCATAAGCGAGTTATAAAGTTGGATATAAATAATATTTAACAAAAACTTGCTTAAAAATTAAATGTTTGAAATACTGAAATTAAACTAAATTAATTGTGTCTAACACTTTAGTAGAGAAAAAAGAAAAAGACATAAAAGTCACCAAAGTCTTCAGAATCGTTTTTAGTCGTCATATTAATAACAATAACATTAATAATAATAATACTAATAGTACTAAATTTGCTTACATGCAAACGCTTAATTCAGGTAACAATTTTTTGGTTTCTTGCTTATATCTCGAAAACAGTTACTCCTATCAATTTTTATCTTTTTACTAAAATTAAAGCTGATAAAATTTCCTACAAAATAGTTAATTGCATTTTTAATGTAGGACTAACCATAAGCGAGATATAAGTTTGAAAATAATTAAAATTTAAAAAAAAGTGCTTCAACAGAAAATGTCTTGTGATTTAAAATACACTTAATTTTTTGGGTCCAATACTTTATTAGAAGAAAAAAGAGGTGACAGAAAGGTCACTGAAGTCTTTAGAGTCGTTTGTAAATGCTGCATTTTCGTCTTCGTCTCAAACATTGAAAACTGAATTACATTTTTGTTCAGTAACTGTTACAGTTTTCTTATTGGTTTTTTGCTTATATCTCGAAAACAGTTACTCCTATCAATTTTTATCTTTCTTTTAAAATTAAAGCTGATTAAGCTTCCTACAAAATAGTTATTTGCATTTTTCTTGTAGGACCAACCATAAGCGAGTTATAGAGTTGGATATAAATAATATTTAACAAAAATTTGCTTTAAATAAAATGTTTGAAAAACCGAAATTAAACTAAATTAATTGAGTCTAACACTTTAGTAGAGAAAAAAGAAAAAGACATAAAAGTCACCAAAGTCTTCAGAATCGTTTTTAGTCGTCATATTAATAACAATAACATTAATAATAATAATACTAATAGTACTAAATCTGCTTATATGCAAGCGCTTTATTAAGGTAACAGTTTTTTGGTTTCTTGCTTATATCTCGAAAACAGTTACTCCTATCAGTTTTTAGCTTTTTTCAAAATTAAAGCTGATAAAATTTCCTACAAAATAGTTATTTGCATTTTTTTTGTAGGACCAACCATAAGCGAGTTATAGAGTTGGATATAAATAATATTTAACAAAAATTTGCTTTAAAATAAAATGTTTGAAAAACTGAAATTAAACTAATTTAATTGTGTCTAACACTTTAGTAGAGGAAAAAGAAGAAGACATAAAAGTCACTAAAGGTTTCAAGGTTGTCTTTAATCGTCATATTAATAACAATAACATTAATAATAATAATACTAATAGTACTAAATTTGCTTATATGCAAACGCTTAATTAAGGTAACAGTGTTTTGGTTTCTTGCTTATATCTCGAAAACAGTTACTCCTATCAATTTTTATCTTTCTTTCAAAATTAAAGCTGATAACATTTCCTACAAAATAGTTATTTGCATTTTTCTTGTAGGACCAACCATAAGCGAGTTATAAAGTTGGATATAAATAATATTTAACAAAAACTTGCTTAAAAATAAAATGTTTGAAATACTGAAATTAAACTAAATTAATTGTGTCTAACACTTTAGTAGAGAAAAAAGAAAAAGACATAAAAGTCACTAAAGTCTTCAGAATCGTTTTTAGTCGTCATATTAATAACAATAACATTAATAATAATAATACTAATAGTACTAAATCTGCTTATATGCAAGCGCTTTATTAAGGTAACAGTTTTTTGGTTTCTTGCTTATATCTCGAAAAGAGTTACTCCTATGAATTTTTGTCTTTTTTTCAAAATTAAAGCTGATAAAATTTCCTACAAAATAGTTATTTGCATTTTTCTTGTAGGACCAACCATAAACGAGTTATAGAGTTGGATATAAATAATATTTAACAAAAATTTGCTTTAAAATAAAATGTTTGAAAAACTGAAATTAAACTAATTTAATTGTGTCTAACACTTTAGTAGAGGAAAAAGGAAAAGACATAAAAGTCACTAAAGGTTTCAGAGTTGTCTTTAGTTGTCATATTAATAACAATAACATTAATAATATTAATACTAATAGTACTAAATTTGCTTATATGCAAACGCTTAATTAAGGTAACAGTGTTTTGGTTTCTTGCTTATATCTCGAAAACAGTTACTCCTATCAATTTTTATCTTTTTACTAAAATTCAAGCTGATAAAATTTCCTACAAAATAGTTATTTGCATTTTTCATGTAGGACTAACCATAAGCGAGATATATGATTGAAAATAATTAATATTTAAAAAAAAAGTGCTTTAACAGAAAATGTCTTGTGATTTAAAATACACTTAATTTATTGGGTCCAATACTTTATTAGAAGAAAAAGGAAGTGACATAAAAGTCACTGAAGTCTTCAGAGTCGTTTTTAAATGCTGCAGTTTCGTCTTCGTCTCAAACCTTAAAAACTGAATTACATTTTTGTTCAGTAACAGTCACAGTTTTCTTATTGGTTTTTTGCTTATATCTCGAAAACAGTTACTCCTATCAATTTTTATCTTTCTGTCAAAATTAAAGCTGATAAAATTTCCTACAAAATAGTTATTTGCATTTTTCTTGTAGGAAAAACCATAAGCGAGTTATAGAGTTGGATATAAATAATATTTAACAAAAATTTGCTTTAAAATAAAATGTTTGATAAACTGAAATTTAACTAATTTAATTGTGTCTAACACTTTAGTAGAGGAAAAAGAAGAAGACATAAAAGTCACTAAAGGTTTCAAAGTTGTCTTTAATCGTCATATTAATAACAATAACATTAATAATAATAATACTAATTGTACTAAATTTGCTTATATGCAAACGCTTAGTTAAGGTAACAGTGTTTTGGTTTCTTGCTCATATCTCGAAAACAGTTACTCCTATCAATTTTTATTTTTTTACTAAAATTCAAGCTGATAAAATTTCCTACAAAATAGTTATTTGCATTTTTTATGTAGGACTAACCATAAGCGAGATATAAGATTGAAAATAATTAATATTTAAAAAAGAAGTGTTTTAACAGAAAATGTCTTGTGATTTAAAATACACTTAATTTATTAGGTCCAATACTTTATTAAAAAAAAGGGGGTGACATATAAGTCACTGAAGTCTTCAGAGTCGATTTTAAATGCGGCATTTTCGTCTTCGTCTCAAACATTGAAAACTGAATTACATTTTTGTTCTGAAACGGTAACAGTTTTTACTTTGGTTTTTTGCTTATATCTCGAAAACAGTTACTCCTATCAATTTTTATCTTTCTTTCAAAATTAAAGAACTGAAATTAAACTAATTTAATTGTGTCTAACACTTTAGTAGAGGAAAAAGGAAAAGACATAAAAGTCACTAAAGGTTTCAGAGTTGTCTTTAGTTGTCATATTAATAACAATAACAATAATAATAATAATACTAATAGTACTAAATTTGCTTATATGCAAACGCTTAATTAAGGTAACAGTGTTTTGGTTTCTTGCTCATATCTCGAAAACAGTTACTCCTATCAACTTTTATCTTTTTACTAAAATTCAAGCTGATAAAATTTCCTACAAAATAGTTATTTGCATTTTTCATGTAGGACTAACCATAAGCGAGATATATGATTGAAAATAATTAATATTTAAAAAAAAAGTGCTTTAACAGAAAATGTCTTGTGATTTAAAATACACTTAATTTATTGGGTCCAATACTTTATTAGAAGAAAAAGGAAGTGACATAAAAGTCACTGAAGTCTTCAGAGTCGTTTTTAAATGCTGCAGTTTCGTCTTCGTCTCAAACATTGAAAACTGAATTACATTTTTGTTCAGTAACAGTCACAGTTTTCTTATTGGTTTTTTGCTTATATCTCGAAAACAGTTACTCCTATCAATTTTTATCTTTCTGTCAAAATTAAAGCTGATAAAATTTTCTACAAAATAGTTATTTGCATTTTTCTTGTAGGACCAACCATAAGCGAGTTATAGAGTTGGATATAAATAATATTTAACAAAAATTTGCTTTAAAATAAAATGTTTGAAAAACTGAAATTAAATTAATTTAATTGTGTCTAACACTTTAGTAGAGGAAAAAGAAGAAGACATAAAAGTCACTAAAGGTTTCAAAGTTGTCTTTAATCGTCATATTATTAACAATAACATTAATAATAATAATACTAATTGTACTAAATTTGCTTATATGCAAACGCTTAATTAAGGTAACAGTGTTTTGGTTTCTTGCTCATATCTCGAAAACAGTTACTCCTATCAATTTTTATTTTTTTACTAAAATTCAAGCTGATAAAATTTCCTACAAAATAGTTATTTGCATTTTTTATGTAGGACTAACCATAAGCGAGATATAAGATTGAAAATAATTAATATTTAAAAAAGAAGTGCTTTAACAGAAAATGTCTTGTGATTTAAAATACACTTAATTTATTAGGTCCAATACTTTATTAAAAAAAAGGGGGTGACATATAAGTCACTGAAGTCTTCAGAGTCGATTTTAAATGCTGCATTTTCGTCTTCGTCTCAAACATTGAAAACTGAATTACATTTTTGTTCTGAAACGGTAACAGTTTTTACTTTGGTTTTTTGCTTATATCTCGAAAACAGTTACTCCTATCAATTTTTATCTTTCTTTCAAAATTAAAGCTGATAACATTTCCTACAAAATAGTTATTTGCATTTTTCTTGTAGGACCAACCATAAGCGAGTTATAAAGTTGGATATAAATAATATTTAACAAAAACTTGCTTAAAAATAAAATGTTTGAAATACTGAAATTAAACTAAATTAATTGTGTCTAACACTTTAGTAGAAAAAAAAGAAAAAGACATAAAAGTCACCAAAGTCTTCAGAATCGTTTTTAGTCGTCATATTAATAACAATAACATTAATAATAATAATACTAATAGTACTAAATCTGCTTATATGCAAGCGCTTTATTAAGGTAACAGTTTTTTGGTATCTTGCTTATATCTCGAAAACAGTTACTCCTATAAATTTTTGTCTTTCTTTCAAAATTAAAGCTGATAAAATATTCTACAGAATAGTTATTTGCATTTTTCTTGTAGGACCAACCATAAGCGAGTTATAGAGTTGGATATAAATAATATTTAACAAAAATTTGCTTTAAAATAAAATGTTTGAAAAACTGAAATTAAACTAATTTAACTGTGTCTAACACTTTAGTAGAGAAAAAAGGAAAAAACATAAAAGTCACTAAAGGTTTCAGAGTTGTCTTTAGTTGTCATATTAATAACAATAACATTAATAATAATAATACTAATAGTACTAAATTTGCTTATATGCAAACGCTTAATTAAGGTAACAGTGTTTTGGTTTCTTGCTTATATCTCGAAAACAGTTACTCCTATCAATTTTTATCTTTTTACTAAAATTCAAGCTGATAAAATTTCCTACAAAATAGTTATTTGCATTTTTCCTGTAGAACTAACCATAAGCGAGATATATGATTGAAAATAATTAATATTTAAAAAAAAAGTGCTTTAACAGAAAATGTCTTGTGATTTAAAATACACTTAATTTATTGGGTCCAATACTTTATTAGAAGAAAAAGGAAGTGACATAAAAGTCACTGAAGTCTTCAGAGTCGTTTTTAAATGCTGCAGTTTCGTCTTCGTCTCAAACATTGAAAACCGAAATACATTTTTGTTCAGTAACAGTCACAGTTTTCTTATTGGTTTTTTGCTTATATCTCGAAAACAGTTACTCCTATCAATTTTTATCTTTCTTTCAAAATTAAAGCTGATAAAATTTCCTACAAAATAGTTATTTGCATTTTTCTTGTAGGACCAACCATAAGCGAGTTATAGAGTTGGATATAAATAATATTTAACAAAAATTTGCTTTAAAATAAAATGTTTGAAAAACTGAAATTAAACTAATTTAATTGTGTCTAACACTTTAGTAGAGGAAAAAGAAGAAGACATAAAAGTCACTAAAGGTTTCAAAGTTGTCTTTAATCGTCATATTAATAACAATAACATTAATAATAATAATACTAATAGTACTAAATTTGCTTATATGCAAACGCTTAATTAAGGTAACAGTGTTTTGGTTTCTTGCTCATATCTCGAAAACAGTTACTCCTATCAATTTTTATCTTTTTACTAAAATTCAAGCTGATAAAATTTTCTACAAAATAGTTATTTGCATTTTTTATGTAGGACTAACCATAAGCGAGATATAAGATTGAAAATAATTAATATTTAAAAAAGAAGTGCTTTAACAGAAAATGTCTTGTGATTTAAAATACACTTAATTTATTAGGTCCAATACTTTATTAGAAAAAAAAGGGGGTGACATATAAGTCACTGAAGTCTTCAGAGTCGATTTTAAATGCTGCATTTTCGTCTTCGTCTCAAACATTGAAAACGGAATTACATTTTTGTTCTGAAACGGTAACAGTTTTTACTTTGGTTTTTTGCTTATATCTCGAAAACAGTTACTCCTATCAATTTTTATCTTTCTTTCAAAATTAAAGCTGATAACATTTCCTACAAAATAGTTATTTGCATTTTTCTTGTAGGACCAACCATAAGCGAGTTATAAAGTTGGATATAAATAATATTTAACAAAAACTTGCTTAAAAATAAAATGTTTGAAATACTGAAATTAAACTAAATTAATTGTGTCTAACACTTTAGTAGAGAAAAAAGAAAAGGACATAAAAGTCACCAAAGTCTTCAGAATCGTTTTTAGTCGTCATATTAATAACAATAACATTAATAATAATAATACTAATAGTACTAAATCTGCTTATATGCAAGCGCTTTATTAAGGTAACAGTTTTTTGGTTTCTTGCTTATATCTCGAAAACAGTTACTCCTATGAATTTTTGTCTTTCTTTCAAAATTAAAGCTGATAAAATATTCTACAGAATAGTTATTTGCATTTTTCTTGTAGGACCAACCATAAGCGAGTTATAGAGTTGGATATAAATAATATTTAACAAAAATTTGCTTTAAAATAAAATGTTTGAAAAACTGAAATTAAACTAATTTAACTGTGTCTAACACTTTAGTAGAGAAAAAAGGAAAAGACATAAAAGTCACTAAAGGTTTCAGAGTTGTCTTTAGTTGTCATATTAATAACAATAACATTAATAATAATAAAACTAATAGTACTAAATCTGTATTATTATTATTATTATTAATGTTATTGTTATTAATATGACGATTAAAGACAACTTTGAAACCTTTAGTGACTTTTATGTCTTCTTCTTTTTCCTCTACTAAAGTGTTAGACACAATTAAATTAGTTTAATTTCATTTTTTCAAACATTTTATTTTAAAGCAAATTTTTGTTAAATATTATTTATATGCAACTCTATAACTCGCTTATGGTTGGTCCTACAAGAAAAATGCAAATAACTATTTTATAGGAAATTTTATCAGCTTGAATTTTAATAAAAAGATAAAAATTGATAGGAGTAACTGTTTTCGAGATATAAGCAAGAAACCAAAACACTGTTATCTTAATTAAGCGTTTGCATATAAGCAAATTTAGTACTATTAGTATTATTATTATTAATGTTATTGTTATTAATATGACAACTAAAGACAACTCTGAAACCTTTAGTGACTTTTATGTCTTTTCCTTTTTCCTCTACTAAAGTGTTAGACACAATTAAATTAGTTTAATTTCAGTTTTTCAAACATTTTATTTTAAAGCAAATTTTTATTAAAAAGTATTTATATCCAACTCTATAACTCGCTTATGGTTGGTCCTACAAAAAAAATGCAAATAACTATTTTGTAGGAAATTTTATCAGCTTTAATTTTGAAAAAAAGACAAAAATTCATAGGAGTAACTGTTTTCGAGATATAAGCAAGAAACCAAAAAACTGTTACCTTAATAAAGCGCTTGCATATAAGCAGATTTAGTACTATTAGTATTATTATTATTAATGTTATTGTTATTAAAATGACGACTAAAAACGATTCTGAAGGCTTTGGTGACTTTTATGTCTTTTTCTTTTTTCTCTACTAAAGTGTTAGACACAATTAATTTAGTTTAATTTCAGTATTTCAAACATTTTATTTTTAAGCAAGTTTTTTTTAAATATTATTTATATCCAACTTTATAACTCGCTTATGGTTGGTCCCACAAGAAAAATGCAAATAACTATTTTGTAGGAAATGTTATCAGCTTTAATTTTGAAAGAAAGATAAAAATTGATAGGAGTAACTGTTTTCGAGATATAAGCAAGAAACCAAAACACTGTTATCTTAATTAAGCGTTTGCATATAAGCAAATTTAGTACTATTAGTATTATTATTATTAATGTTATTGTTATTAATATGACAACTAAAGACAACTCTGAAACCTTTAGTGACTTTTATGTCTTTTCCTTTTTCCTCTACTAAAGTGTTAGACACAATTAAATTAGTTTAATTTCAGTTTTTCAAACATTTTATTTTAAAGCAAATTTTTATTAAAAAGTATTTATATCCAACTCTATAACTCGCTTATGGTTGGTCCTACAAAAAAAATGCAAATAACTATTTTGTAGGAAATTTTATCAGCTTTAATTTTGAAAAAAAGACAAAAATTCATAGGAGTAACTGTTTTCGAGATATAAGCAAGAAACCAAAAAACTGTTACCTTAATAAAGCGCTTGCATATAAGCAGATTTAGTACTATTAGTATTATTATTATTAATGTTATTGTTATTAAAATGACGACTAAAAACGATTCTGAAGGCTTTGGTGACTTTTATGTCTTTTTCTTTTTTCTCTACTAAAGTGTTAGACACAATTAATTTAGTTTAATTTCAGTATTTCAAACATTTTATTTTAAAGCAAATTTTTGTTAAATATTATTTATATCCAACTCTATAACTCGCTTATGGTTGGTCCTACAAGAAAAATGCAAATAACTATTTTGTAGGAAATTTTATCAGCTTTAATTTTGAAAAAAAGACAAAAATTCATAGGAGTAACTGTTTTCGAGATATAAGCAAGAAACCAAAAAACTGTTACCTTAATAAAGCGCTTGCATATAAGCAGATTTAGTACTATTAGTATTATTATTATTAATGTTATTGTTATTAATATGACGACTAAAAACGATTCTGAAAACTTTGGTGACTTTTATGTCTTTTTCTTTTTTCTCTACTAAAGTCTTAGACTTAATTAATTTAGTTTAATTTCGGTTTTTCAAACATTTTATTTAAAGCAAATTTTTGTTAAATATTATTTATATCCAACTCTATAACTCGCTTATGGTTGGTCCTACAAGAAAAATGCAAACAACTATTTTGTAGGAAGCTTTATCAGCTTTAATTTTGAAAAAAAGATAAAAATTGATAGGAGTAACTGTTTTCGAGATATAAGCAAAAAACCAATAAGAAAACTGTGACTGTTACTGAACAAAAATGTAATTCGGTTTTCAATGTTTGAGACGAAGACGAAACTGCAGCATTTAAAAACGACTCTGAAGACTTCAGTGACTTTTATGTCACTTCCTTTTTCTTCTAATAAAGTATTGGACCCAATAAATTAAGTGTATTTTAAATCACAAGACATTTTCTGTTAAAGCACTTTTTTTTTAAATATTAATTATTTTCAATCATATATCTCGCTTATGGTTAGTCCTACATGAAAAATGCAAATAACTATTTTGTAGGAAATTTTATCAGCTTGAATTTTAGTAAAAAGATAAAAATTGATAGGAGTAACTGTTTTCGAGATATAAGCAAGAAACCAAAACACTGTTACCTTAATTAAGCGTTTGCATATAAGCAAATTTAGTACTATTAGTATTATTATTATTAATGTTATTGTTATTAATATGACAACTAAAGACAACTCTGAAACCTTTAGTGACTTTTATGTCTTTTCCTTTTTTCTCTACTAAAGTGTTAAACACAGTTAAATTAGTTTAATTTCAGTTTTTCAAACATTTTATTTTAAAGCAAATTTTTGTTAAATATTATTTATATCCAACTCTATAACTCGCTTATGGTTGGTCCTACAAGAAAAATGCAAATAACTATTTTGTAGAATATTTTATCAGCTTTAATTTTGAAGGAAAGACAAAAATTCATAGGAGTAACTGTTTTCGAGATATAAGCAAGAAACCAAAAAACTGTTACCTTAATAAAGCGCTTGCATATAAGCAGATTTAGTACTATTAGTATTATTATTATTAATGTTATTGTTATTAATATGACGACTAAAAACGATTCTGAAGACATTGGTGACTTTTATGTCTTTTTCTTTTTTCTCTACTAAAGTGTTAGACACAATTAATTTAGTTTAATTTCAGTATTTCAAACATTTAATTTTTAAGCAAGTTTTTGTTAAATATTATTTATATCCAACTTTATAACTCGCTTATGGTTGGTCCTACAAGAAAAATGCAAATAACTATTTTGTAGGAAATGTTATCAGCTTTAATTTTGAAAGAAAGATCAAAATTGATAGGAGTAACTGTTTTCGAGATATAAGCAAAAAACCAAAGTAAAAACTGTTACCGTTTCAGAACAAAAATGTAATTCAGTTTTCAATGTTTGAGACGAAGACGAAAATGCAGCATTTAAAATCGACTCTGAAGACTTCAGTGACTTATATGTCACCCCCTTTTTTTTTAATAAAGTATTGGACCTAATAAATTAAGTGTATTTTAAATCACAAGACATTTTCTGTTAAAGCACTTCTTTTTTAAATATTAATTATTTTCAATCTTATATCTCGCTTATGGTTAGTCCTACACAAAAAATGCAAATAACTATTTTGTAGGAAATTTTATCAGCTTGAATTTTAGTAAAAAGATAAAAATTGATAGGAGTAACTGTTTTCGAGATATGAGCAAGAAACCAAAACACTGTTACCTTAATTAAGCGTTTGCATATAAGCAAATTTAGTACTATTAGTATTATTATTATTAATGTTATTGTTATTAATATGACGATTAAAGACAACTTTGAAATCTTTAGTGACTTTTATGTCTTCTTCTTTTTCCTCTACTAAAGTGTTAGACACAATTAAATTAGTTTAATTTCAGTTTTTCAAACATTTTATTTTAAAGCAAATTTTTGTTAAATATTATTTATATCCAACTCTATAACTCGCTTATGGTTGGTCCTACAAGAAAAATGCAAATAACTATTTTGTAGGAAATTTTATCAGCTTTAATTTTGAAAGAAAGATAAAAATTGATAGGAGTAACTGTTTTCGAGATATAAGCAAAAAACCAATAAGAAAACTGTGACTGTTACTGAACAAAAATGTAATTCGGTTTTCAATGTTTGAGACGAAGACGAAACTGCAGCATTTAAAAACGACTCTGAAGACTTCAGTGACTTTTATGTCACTTCCTTTTTCTTCTAATAAAGTATTGGACCCAATAAATTAAGTGTATTTTAAATCACAAGACATTTTCTGTTAAAGCACTTTTTTTTAAAATATTAATTATTTTCAATCATATATCTCGCTTATGGTTAGTCCTACATGAAAAATGCAATTAACTATTTTGTAGGAAATTTTATCAGCTTGAATTTTAGTAAAAAGATAAAAATTGATAGGAGTAACTGTTTTCGAGATATAAGCAAGAAACCAAAACACTGTTACCTTAATTAAGCGTTTGCATATAAGCAAATTTAGTACTATTAGTATTATTATTATTAATGTTATTGTTATTAATATGACAATTAAAGACAACTCTGAAACCTTTAGTGACTTTTATGTCTTTTCCTTTTTTCTCTACTAAAGTGTTAGACACAGTTAAATTAGTTTAATTTCAGTTTTTCAAACATTTTATTTTAAAGCAAATTTTTGTTAAATATTATTTATATCCAACTCTATAACTCGCTTATGGTTGGTCCTACAAGAAAAATGCAAATAACTATTTTGTAGAATATTTTATCAGCTTTAATTTTGAAAGAAAGACAAAAATTCATAGGAGTAACTGTTTTCGAGATATAAGCAAGAAACCAAAAAACTGTTACCTTAATAAAGCGCTTGCATATAAGCAGATTTAGTACTATTAGTATTATTATTATTAATGTTATTGTTATTAATATGACGACTAAAAACGATTCTGAAGACTTTGGTGACTTTTATGTCTTTTTCTTTTTTCTCTACTAAAGTGTTAGACACAATTAATTTAGTTTAATTTCAGTATTTCAAACATTTTATTTTTAAGCAAGTTTTTGTTAAATATTATTTATATCCAACTTTATAACTCGCTTATGGTTGGTCCTACAAGAAAAATGCAAATAACTATTTTGTAGGAAATGTTATCAGCTTTAATTTTGAAAGAAAGATAAAAATTGATAGGAGTAACTGTTTTCGAGATATAAGCAAGAAACCAAAACACTGTTACCTTAATTAAGCGTTTGCATATAAGCAAATTTAGTACTATTAGTATTATTATTATTAATGTTATTGTTATTAATATGACAACTAAAGACAACTCTGAAACCTTTAGTGATTTTTATGTCTTTTTTTTTTCCTCTACTAAAGTGTTAGACTCAATTAATTTAGTTTAATTTCGGTTTTTCAAACATTTTATTTTAAAGCAAATTTTTGTTAAATATTATTTATATCCAACTCTATAACTCGCTTATGGTTGGTCCTACAAAAAAATGCAAATAACTATTTTGTAGGAAATTTTATTAGCTTTAATTTTGAAAAAAAGATAAAAATTGATAGGAGTAACTGTTTTCGAGATATAAGCAAGAAACCAAAAAAATGTTACGTTAATTAAGCGTTTGCATATAAGCAAATTTAGTACTATTAGTATTATTATTATTAATGTTATTGTTATTAATATGACGACTAAAGACGACTCTGAAACATTTAGTGACTTTTATGTCTTCTCCTTTTTCCTCTACTAAAGTGTTAGACACAATTAATTTAGTTTAATTCCGGTTTTTCAAGCATTTTATTTTAAAGCAAATTTTTATTAAATATTATTTATATCCAACTCTATAACTCGTTTATGCTTGGTCCTACAAGAAAAATGTAAATAACTATTTTGTTGGAAATTTTATCAGCTTTAATTTTGAAAAAAAGATAAAATTTGATAGGAGTAACTGTTTTCGAGATATAAGCAAAAAACCAATAAGAAAACTGTAACTGTTACTGAACAAAAATGTAATTCAGTTTTCAATGTTTGAGACGAAGTCAAAAATGCAGCATTTAAAAACGACTCTGAAGACTTCAGTGACTTTTATGTCACCTCCTTTTTCTTCTAATAAAGTATTGGACCCAACAAATTAAGTGTATTTTAAATCACAAGACATTTTCTGTTAAAACACTTTTATTTAATTAATAATTATTTTCAAACTTATATCTCGCTTATGGTTAGTTCTACATGAAAAATGCAAATAACTATTTTGTAGGAAATTTTATCACCTTTAATTTTGGTGAAAAAGTAAAAATTGATAGGAGTAACTGTTTTCGAGATATAGGCAAAAAACAAAAAAACTGTTACCTTAATTAAGCGCTTGCATATAAGCAAATTTAGTACTACTAGTATTGTTATTATAAATGTTATTGTTATTAATATGACGACTAAAGACAACTTTAAGACTTTAGTGACTTTTATGTCTCCTTCTTTTTCCTCTACTAAAGTGTTAGACACAATTAATTTAGTTTAATTTCGGTTTTTCAAACATTTTATTTTAAAGCAAATTTTTGTTAAATATTATTTATATCCATCTCTATAACTCGCTTATGCTTGGTCCTACAAGAAAAATGCAAATAACTATTTTGTAGAATATTTTATCAGCTTTAATTTTGAAAGAAAGACAAAAATTCATAGGAGTAACTGTTTTCGAGATATAAGCAAGAAACCAAAAAACTGTTACCTTAATAAAGCGCTTGCATATAAGCAGATTTAGTACTATTAGTATTATTATTATTAATGTTATTGTTATTAATATGACGACTAAAAACGATTCTGAAGACTTTGGTGACTTTTATGTCTTTTTCTTTTTTCTCTACTAAAGTGTTAGACACAATTAATTTAGTTTAATTTCAGTATTTCAAACATTTTATTTTTAAGCAAGTTTTTGTTAAATATTATTTATATCCAACTTTATAACTCGCTTATGGTTGGTCCTACAAGAAAAATGCAAATAACTATTTTGTAGGAAATGTTATCAGCTTTAATTTTGAAAGAAAGATAAAAATTGATAGGAGTAACTGTTTTCGAGATATAAGCAAGAAACCAAAACACTGTTACCTTAATTAAGCGTTTGCATATAAGCAAATTTAGTACTATTAGTATTATTATTATTAATGTTATTGTTATTAATATGACAACTAAAGACAACTCTGAAACCTTTAGTGATTTTTATGTCTTTTTTTTTTCCTCTACTAAAGTGTTAGACTCAATTAATTTAGTTTAATTTCGGTTTTTCAA
Source organism: Tribolium castaneum (assembly GCF_031307605.1). Taxonomy (NCBI): domain Eukaryota; kingdom Metazoa; phylum Arthropoda; class Insecta; order Coleoptera; family Tenebrionidae; genus Tribolium; species Tribolium castaneum. The sequence continues at coordinate 313,868 of NW_026986637.1, read as the reverse complement.
ACATTTTATTTTAAAGCAAATTTTTGTTAAATATTATTTATATCCAACTCTATAACTCGCTTATGGTTGGTCCTACAAAAAAATGCAAATAACTATTTTGTAGGAAATTTTATTAGCTTTAATTTTGAAAAAAAGATAAAAATTGATAGGAGTAACTGTTTTCGAGATATAAGCAAGAAACCAAAAAAATGTTACGTTAATTAAGCGTTTGCATATAAGCAAATTTAGTACTATTAGTATTATTATTATTAATGTTATTGTTATTAATATGACGACTAAAGACGACTCTGAAACATTTAGTGACTTTTATGTCTTCTCCTTTTTCCTCTACTAAAGTGTTAGACACAATTAATTTAGTTTAATTCCGGTTTTTCAAGCATTTTATTTTAAAGCAAATTTTTATTAAATATTATTTATATCCAACTCTATAACTCGTTTATGCTTGGTCCTACAAGAAAAATGTAAATAACTATTTTGTTGGAAATTTTATCAGCTTTAATTTTGAAAAAAAGATAAAATTTGATAGGAGTAACTGTTTTCGAGATATAAGCAAAAAACCAATAAGAAAACTGTAACTGTTACTGAACAAAAATGTAATTCAGTTTTCAATGTTTGAGACGAAGTCAAAAATGCAGCATTTAAAAACGACTCTGAAGACTTCAGTGACTTTTATGTCACCTCCTTTTTCTTCTAATAAAGTATTGGACCCAACAAATTAAGTGTATTTTAAATCACAAGACATTTTCTGTTAAAACACTTTTATTTAATTAATAATTATTTTCAAACTTATATCTCGCTTATGGTTAGTTCTACATGAAAAATGCAAATAACTATTTTGTAGGAAATTTTATCACCTTTAATTTTGGTGAAAAAGTAAAAATTGATAGGAGTAACTGTTTTCGAGATATAGGCAAAAAACAAAAAAACTGTTACCTTAATTAAGCGCTTGCATATAAGCAAATTTAGTACTACTAGTATTGTTATTATAAATGTTATTGTTATTAATATGACGACTAAAGACAACTTTAAGACTTTAGTGACTTTTATGTCTCCTTCTTTTTCCTCTACTAAAGTGTTAGACACAATTAATTTAGTTTAATTTCGGTTTTTCAAACATTTTATTTTAAAGCAAATTTTTGTTAAATATTAAAAACTATAAAATGGCTTAGATTGCCTAAAAACACAGATCACACATGATCTTTTGCATAAAAATGAGAAAACGCTCATGTAACACACAAAATAAGCTCCATTTTTCATTTTTAAAAGTATTATTATTATTATTACTTTTGTTACTATTACTATTATTATTATTATTATTATTATTATTATTATTATTATTGTTATTATTATTATTATTATTATTATTAT